>NW_016690476.1:480281-500231 GCF_001604755.1 Lepidothrix coronata
CCTGTCCATCCCCACTCCCAGCTCCCTTCCAGCCTGGCTGCTCTCCAGCCACTCTGTCCCAGCCCGTGGAGCTTCAGGGGGTTGTTGTGACCAGAGTGCAGGACCCGGCACTTGGCCTGGTTGAACCTCATCCCGTTGGAATCAGCCCATGGATCCAGCTTGTCTCTCTGCAGAGCCCTCCTGCCTTCCAGCTGATCGACACCCCCCCAGCTTGGTGTCATCTGCAATTTGCTGATGATGGGCTCAATCCCCTCATCCAGATCATCAGTAAAGATATTAAACAGGACTGGGCCCAACACTGATCCCTGGGGACACCACTAGTGACTGGATCCCAACTGGATGCAGGTCCGTTCACCACCACTCTCTGAACCTGGCCCTCCAACCAGTTCTTAACCCGGCAGAGAGTGCCCCTGTCCAAGGCATGGGCTGCCAGCTTTTCCAGGAGTATGCTGTAGGAGAGGTGCCTTTTTTTGGCATTGTCTGCCTCCTACACTGTCATCACTCCAAGCCACTGTTTTCTCTGGCAGCCCTGTGGTCAGGAAGTGAGGCCAGACTGGCATGATCTCAGCAAAATCGTGGAATCACAGAACGTGGAGGATCCCTTCAAGTTAGAAGGGACCACAGTGGATCATCTGGTCCAACCTTGCTGCCCAAGCAGGGTCATCCCAGACCACAGTGCACAGGATTGCATACAGACTGTTCCTGAATATCTCCAGTGAGGGCAACTCCACACTGTTTCCAAGCAATCTATTCCAATGCTCGGTCACCTACACAGGAAAGAAGTTCTTCCTCCTGTTCAAGTGGAATTTCCAGTGCATCCGTTTCTGCCTGTTTGCCCCTTGTCCATTGAGAAAAGCCTGGCTCCATCCTCTTGGCATCCCCCTCTTTAGATACTTGCATACATTGATGCATCAGTTAGTGCTGAGTAAATTAAATTAGCTATGAGTTGGACTTGCTTAAGAAGATAAATGTGGATGTGTTTGTGTATACTTCTTCACAACATTTCAAACCCAGTCCTGTTTGCTGAACGTACTGGAGTTAGCTTGGTGTTGCTTTCTCCACACAGGCCTGCGCTGTTCTAGGCTGGAACAGGGGTGAGGGGCAGAGCTTGTGATTTAGTACCTCATCAACACATGATACACTTGCCACCTCTGTTCCTGTAGCTGGTGACTTCATTGCTGGAAGGAGCAATTGCTCAGATACTTGCCTAATGACAGAACAGCAAAAGAAAAACCTGAGTACAGTGGAAATAATGAATAAATTCAAATAAGTGTCCAAATTACTACTTTAAGTCTTGCCAAAGTGAGTGGCCTTTAAAAGCCAAAGATTGTTGGGGAAAGAAAAGTGCCATGAAGAAAAAGATTAATGTTGAAGACCTTGCACAGATGCACCTGGATGTGGAGGAGTGACTGAGTCCCCCATGCAGAACTTGAGCGACTGCTTAAAAAGGCAGTAGAGAGGAGTGGGGGCTGTTAAGACTGCTTAGGAAGTGAGGTAGCTGTTGAAGGAGAGGCTTGAGAACTGTTTCGCTGAAGCTAAACAACTGTGGAGGGTTTCTCATGGTCTTCTGGGAGAGCACAATGGAGGTGCACCCCTTGGGGCTTCACTCACTAGTCTTCACCATGATTAGAGGAGAGAAACCCAAGCCAATAGTTGACCAAACAGATGATAGCAAAACCCTGTGGCTGTTGCTAACTGCAGAAAAACAGCAAGTTACAATTTTACAGTAGCAGATAGTTAAAATCAGTGAACTTGACTTTCACACTAGCTGAAATTAATAGTAGTTAATTTCCCTGAGTTTCTAAACATAATGATACATTTGTTGAATTCCAAGCTCTACACAATAAAGAGAAAAATGTGGCTTAAGGCTATCTGAAAAGTCAAGTCAGACAATAAATGTCTCTTTTGGTTTTTATCTGCATGAAGACTGTTGTGTTCACTCTTAAGTACTTCTGTGGCCATTGTGTCATGCTGCAGTCTTGGACTCTTGGGAGATGGCTGCTACTACCAGCCTCAAAGAATGTGTCTGGTATGCAGTCCCAAATTGCCCCCAGAAGAGTGGGCCACACTAGTTGTATTGGTAGGCAGCAGATTGAGTTACATCTCATCTCACCATCCGGTTCGGACTTTCAATGTTGGACATATATGTGTATGATTGGGAGACTGAGAAGTTGATTTTGTTTAACACTGGGTGAATTGTTTCCAGAGTGAAATGCAGTGAAGTTAATAACGTACTAACCAGTAATTCTTCTGGCAGTGAATTCAGAGTTCCTGGCCTGGATCATCATAGCACTGGACCTGTCATAATAATGAGCCTATCCCTATTGTTCAGCAGTTTCATTGTTTCAACACAGTGCAACTGCTGCTAATTGCTTAAGGGTGCTTTACTTCTGACAGTAATAAGAGAGTGAAGTGAAAGAAGAAGTTCTTTGCGATGGCAATTTGTGACTGGGAAGAAAGGGGAGAGGAAAAACACCTTGAGTCTTTCTGTGAAATTGAAGTCCTGACAAAAGCTTTTGAAATAGTGCCCTATGGAAATTCCTGGTCTGTGTGTTTCAAATTTTGTCTTCTCCCCATGTCTTCCATTTGCTCAGTATTCCTTAACTGCTCTTATTCTGGACCTTCCTCACCAACCCACTGATTTCCCACACCCTGTCTTGAATTCCCAGCTCAGTTCCCCTGAGTCAACAGTGGCATGACAGTTATCTGTCTTAGTTCTCTGGTCACTCCAGAAGCAGAAACATAGGACTTGGTGTGGCTGTCAGGAATTTTATATTTTTCCTAAATATCACACGCGTAGCCAGTGCCAGTTATCTTCTGATCTCTTTTCTCTATTAGTTCTTTCTCTGACTTCTTCATTTTTGATTTATCAAGTATGAGACAGATCACAGGAGTTCCTATTGGCCTGGTATTGACTAAAAAGGGGGGAGAATGGTATTAGGAAGTGACATATAACTGTGGGGGGATGGCAGCACATCCTGCCATCCTAGTTGTGGTGCCATGTTGGAGGTATGCACATGGTAGGAAGAGAAATGTGGGAACTGGTGGGAATGGTTCCTGAGGGTCATTCACTTCTCCCCTGCCTCCTCCAGCTACACACACAGAAGGAGGATGACAGCCTGGGAGATTAGGGGCATAATTAGAATGTTTGCAACCATTCTCACACATTCTGGGTGGTGAAAGCTTAATTTATATTACTGTGGTTTTAGTGTGCCTAGTTGTAACATGTTGGCTCTGTGGCTACCCTCAAAAAAATTATGAAAAAAAAAAGAGTTGGGAAAGCAATCCTATCATGGCAAGGACAAAAAGACAATAGCAGAGTAGTACTAGTTAGGTTTTTTTAGGTTTTGAAACTTGATGCTCCACTAAGATGATGCTGGCAGCAAGCAGAAAAAATGTCAAAAGTCATTTGAAAGTTGAATATTAAGCTCAGAAATTGTGTCTTAACTTCTAGTGGGAATCAGAAGGATGTTGCAAGAGTACTGTGTAAGTGCCAAGAAGAACTGGAATATCAGGTTCTGTAAGTTACCTCATATGTGGAGGAGTAATTGTGCACAAGGCAAGCAAGGATAAATTTAGTACTATCTCATTCTGCGCACCACTGCATCTTGGAAATGTGCTTAATCCAAGTTCTATAGAGAATTAGCTTTGAATTAACTTCACCAGCAGAAACCTGTCTCGGATCTGCCTGGGAAACATCTGGAGATCTCAACCTTTGACACAAGGTTTGTGAAAGAGTAAGAGTACCTAGTGGTCAAAGCACTGATTTTTCTATCTATCCCAAACTATGCCGTGGCACCTTGAACAACTGAAGTGGCAAAGTGACATAAAGTGGAAATGCTGTGATGATTTCCTGGAATACAATAGGGACCAAATTTAACCTCACCTGTTTGGAGTTAATGACTACTGTAACTATGTAAGAGTGGCCAGATTCTTCTTTTAAAAGTGTTCAGCCAAAGGTGGACTTTTGGAATGAAAAGCTAACTTGTCAGAGGGATGGATATAGGCATAGCAGTCTGTCTCCTGCCTATGCCTCTTTTCAGTGCTTGTTTGCCAGCACTGGACTAAGCACTTAAGTTTCTAATACATTGCAGAGCTAAGCATCTTAAAATGGAACTGACAACAAATAGGCCCAGTTCTATGATGACTAAAGAAAACTTGTATTAGAAACTTGTAAGAGCTGCTCAGCTCAGCTCAGGATGCGAGGACCGCTGGCAGAACAGACACTGTTTAAATGGGAATATTTGCCTTGTAGAGAACCAGTTACCCATGCGTGGTGTTGCAATATTGCTGTTGCAGAGCTAGATTTTGTATCCCACATATCTCTGATTCACGAATTCAGACATATTCAGATTGGGGATTTGCACCTAGAACTTTTAGCTGGGTTGGTTGTCTGTGCTGCAGAAGAATGTAGATGTGCGGCTCACCTGTTTCACTCACCCGCCTCAATATGCAACTGATCTGCTGTCCACCTTTTATTCCATAACCTTAGTCCAAACAGCACATCATTTAGTCCAAATAGTGACAGTTTAAATCTCTTTCATTTTAGAAACACAAGTACTGTATTAAATAGAACAGTTTCAAAGCTGTGTTCACTTCCTCTTGTCCCACTTTTTGCTCACATTGGATTGACTAATTGCTGTTTCCCTCGACATATTTGAATTAGAAACACGGCGGACACTATGAGCAGACTTGTACCCAAAGTCATTCTGATGGAGTTAAAGCAGCTTGACCACAATGAGGTCAGCAAGACCACTTCAGCAAGAAGAGTAATTCAGTCAAAATAAATAACGCAGTATGTTGTCAAATGCTACCAGCTCGTCCCAGGGAAATTGTCCAAACTGACTAGATTCAAGTGTATATCTAGAGTGATGCTTCATAAAATTATGTGTCTGCACCAGGCTGACTTTTCAAGGCTGAAAAGTAACTTTCATGTGAAAATTTTTTAAAAAAATGGTTCAATGGACTAATCTGAAATGAATTTTAGATAACACACGTGACATTTGCCATATGCAAGGTAGAGCTTGAGACCTGCAAGATGAGAAAAATGCAATTGGCACAAATTCTAACCATCAGTAAGGTGTCCAACAGAAGCTCATGAGGTTTGGCTCCAAAGGTTCACATTCCATATTTCCTTTAGCTATCACCATGCAAGCTTCCTCTCCTGAGAATGAAACTAGAAGAGAGGCAAGGGGATATCAACCCTGGATCAATTACATTTATATACCTCAAAATTTGGACTCCAATCTCACATCTTAGAAGCTCTCTTGTCATCAGTGTTTTCCATACTCTCTATTTGGAGGTGGAAGTTTCAAAGGAGCATCTTGTGATGCTCTGACTAGGTAAAAGGCTGTCTGCTAATGCAACCTGAACAGAACTTTAACCTCTGTGTGGTTACATGCAGATCACACTGGTTTGTACAAACCCCTCCACTTTTATGGTGCTGTTATCCACTGACTGTCTTATATAAAAGTGGGGTCTCTAATGAGTTCTTTTGTGACAAGAAACAGTGGAGCCATTATTTGCAGGTTTTTCTGAGGCACAGAGCCTTACACATCGCAGTACTGAGAAGCATGGAATTGTGATGTAGGCAGCCTTCACATAGTTGCAACTAGATGCCTCAAAAAAGGATCTATAAAAAAAGTCAGACGAATTGAGAACGTGGTTATTCAGGTCAGATACAGATATCTTTTGAAGTAAGATCATTAATTTTTTTGAAAATGCTGCACTCTGACTGTAGATTTCATTTGCCTGCAAAGAATAGGCAGATGAATATGCCACTACACAAACATGATAACCTCCTCCTTCAGTTTTAAAAGAGATCTTAAGCAGAGCCTGTGAAAGACTGTATCCATATCAGAGGCAAACTCTTTCCTATACTGGACTGTGATTCTAAATGTTTCCCAAATCAGTCTTAGAGAGTGGTTCACATGTAGTGAATCTTATGGGAACAGATGTGTACTGGATTTAAAGCTCCATTTTTACAGATTAAAGTGACAATTTTGTGCTTTTGATATAAAGAAATGCAATAGATACCTGTCTTCCAGCACCAGCCTTAATGAGTGACTTTGGATCAGGTATCACAGACCCAGTTCCTAGTCCTAAATTTCAATACATGTTAAATCCCTTCCCGTAGCAGATCATATTTAAAGATTAGCAGCAGATTTAGCCTTCTTATTCTCTCACAGTTAATACAACAAATCTTTGTAATGAAAAATAGAACAGAACTATTGAACTTTTTGAGGCCTACAACATTGCAGAACTCAGATCAAAAGTGGGAGGAAGCTGTGCTATTTTTGTTGGCTTTAGAAAGAATGGAATGATGCCAGATAGTTGCAGATTTTGGTGAAAGCAAAAGCATCTTTTGACCATGCCTTCATTGTGGTTCACATGGCTCAACTTCTGGTAGCTTCTCACATCCACATAACACTGTGGGGCGTTAAAGTCCTGTCTTAACCACCTCGGTCTGAATGTTTGTTTCAAGTTTTAATCAAGCTGTAAATCTTAACAAACCATTTCCAGGAGCTTTGAGAGCAGGTTGAGCTGTCTACGACAACACAACCCCTTAGTGGTTGGGTTTCATCACTAAGGTCTGCAGAATATTGTGCTCTTGGTGACACCGTTGTGCTGATTGCAGCAAGCATTGATTACTAATGCATTCACAGATTCTGTGACACCTTCTAAGAGGGTGGGACTTTTTCTCTTTTTCTCTTAGCTTTTCCTTTGCTGTTTAGGTGGCTCTGCACTTTAACGGTAATAGCGCAGTCTGAAGTGTGGGATTGTAAAACTCTTAGTAGCAAATTTGATTTTAGAAACAAGAGACTTCAGGTGGTCTTACAAGAGCAGAGAGAAGTTTGAAAAGTTATGGTAAATCCAGCTTTTTAATGCACAGTTTTCACCATGGAGTTTGCTCCCTTGAAGGTACATATGTAAAATTGCATGTAAAAGAAGCAACTAAATTTCATCCAGAAAAATACAAAGTAGTCCTTTGCCAGCTCGTCATTCGTTACCAATCTACTGAAGCACACAAAGGCACTGTATTGATTGCAGATCCACGTGATGCATACCAGAACACTAGTTGAAATATTTTGTGGTTATAGGTAAAACGTGTGTGCATGTGTTGGCAGAGCTAGTCAAGTCTGACAGGCAACACCTTGCATATATTTGCTACCCAGAGAGTTGCAACGTAACTGCTAAGAATTCAGACCAGATGTGGCTGAAAACATTTTTGCATTGACAGAGCAATGCTCTTGCAAGCTCTGAAATTCTTACCTGGCTTTTAAACCATATGATTTTTACCTGAGTAAGGCCTGAGTGAAAACACAGTTCTTTTGCTGTTTCATAGCCAATTAGTGGAGTACAAACTGTGTTCTCCATATGTTTCACAAAATTACGTAGTGGTAAGAAGTTAACATCTAAAAGATAAAATAAACTGGATAAAACAATAATGTCACGGAATAAAGTGACTGAGAACCCCTTCACACACTTTCCCCACAAAGTAATTTTTGACATATACTTTCCAGAGAGACCTGAACAATAAACAGTGAACTGGGACAACAATGCAGTCCTTGTTAATGGGTGAATGTTGGTGCCTTTTAAAAGACAGAATCTCATCTCTCTGACACCTCTGAAAATCTAAGTGAAGGTCTGCTGAAATCAGAGAAAAGAGTAACTTTCTTTTTGAAGCTTTGCAGAATTTCACAGTGTACGTATTGCAAAACATTTATTTTGAAGCTTCACTTCTGTAAGATATTTGCATTGGAAAACAGTCTGCTGTATGCAATTATTTACGTCAGCAGCTGAAGCTAGTGCGCAGTTTCAAGTACAAAAACTGGCACAACTTAGGTTGTGATCCATCTGAATATTCTCCTAACTATTCCTGAACACCCTAATAGGTTTTTTCTGTTCTCTTGATGGCAATTGCTTCAATTCTGTAGTTATAATAGTGGGATATTTTTAATATAAATTCTCATTTATACTCTTGTTTCACTTAAGAATTCACATTAAAAATAGGACATCTGGTGTCTTAGAATGGTCTTCTGAGACATGCAGTGGGCTTCTGCCTTTTTGGTTTTAAAAACATGCTTGCCTAGCTTGTGCCTTTTTGGTTTTAAAAACAAGCAAGCTAGTTTTCAGTTGCTATTTCTTCTTTGTGTCTTTAATTTCTATACTGCTGAGTTATATTCTGAGTGATTATTTAAAATGATGGCATTAATGTGTAGGACAAAAAAAGCAGCTTATAGGCAATTGGTCTTTGCTTAAACATAGTAACAAAATGGAACAACTCTCCAGAGGTAATTATTTCTCCAGGGAACAAGAAAGGACAAATATGTTCGCTGTCAGGGCATTTACCAAATAGAGAAAAATGTGAGATGAGAGCTTACTTTCTCAATCTAGTACCAATAACAGAGACCACTGACTGATGCAAATGCAAGTACTTGATTCTTTGGGGGAGGCAAAGAAATCTGGAGAAAAGTCTGATAAATGCTTCATTCCTGAAAAGAGATACTTTTTGCTAAATTTCCATACAAAGAAGCTGATGAACTTCACCAGCTCTGGTGGTTGCTATCAAACCCAAGAAGTAAAGTAATCCAATTACTTTCTGTCCTGGTAGGTTTGCTGTGTTTTTCCAATTATAACACATTCACTTTTTGCCAAAACCAGAAAACCATTGAGAACATTTAGAGGTACTTCTAAGCAAATCTAAGTTCCTTTTGCACCTAGAAGGTAAAAAGTCTTGGTGTGGTTCTTTGAATTTTGTCTGTTTTTGTGTAGAAAGAAAAGGAAACCGTTGGGTATATTCTGCAGCATTTGTCCTTAAGCAGCCCCTGGAAATTCTGTGTTCAGTTTTGTGATGCTGTAACATTACCTGTGTTTGTTTCTGCCCCAAGCACAGCTGGTGAAACAAGAATCATGCATTGTTTAATTGCCCAATAGTCTTATCGTGAAATGAGTGGCTTATGCAACAGGAGTTTTTACAGTCATTTCATGTTTCAGGGCTTTTATAAATATGCGTATGGATCTCATCAGGAAGTGAGCGAGACAATAAGAATTTGGAATTGTGGCACCCGAATTCTCAGACACATTTTTTCATTCCATATGGAGAGACAAATGTGTAAAAAAACATTTGGAAAATTACAGTACATTTTACGAGTCATTTTTCTGTTAAATATTTTAACCAAAATTGGACATATGTGGCTAGCTACAGAAACAAGGCCTTTTCCCCTGCCTTAACCACACTGCCTCACAGAGAAATTTAAGCAAAACTTCTGTACCAGATTTTTGTCTGCAAAAGGCTGCAAAAGTACATTGCAAGTACATTTGAGAGAATATCATTATTGGGTAGATCCTGAGATCTTGCCGACAAAGCAGTTCTTCACGAGTACTGTAAATTTCTGTAACCCCACTGAAGTAGCTCTGGCAGCTAACACCAACTGTCTGCAATCACTGACTCAAGAGGATTACTCTTGCTCCCACTAACGTAGAAGAGCTGTAGTGTTCTAGTATCCAATACCGTGATCTTATGCTTCCTGAAGAAGTGCACACTCGGAAACTGATTTAGCTACCCTCAAAAAGGCGCAGTCAAATAAATGGCATAAAATCCAAAATTTTTCAGTTGTTGTACTTGCTTTCTGATTTGGACCCCTGACCTGCCAAAACCAGGATCTGATGATGGATATTTAACTGCACAACTACAAAAGGTCAAGTTCTGTGTCAGAGAAGAATTGTGTTTAAACACCAGCCAAGAAATCCCAGAGTGTCTTTTATGGAATGACTCGTGATTTTTGTGGTAAATTGGCAAAGTTACCTAAGAATAACCATCCTCTCTTTTTCAAGTTTATTTGTTTTCGGGTTTGTTTGTTTGTTTTTGTCAGTTTTGCTGGGTTTTTCGTTTGTGAAATAAAAATACTGTGCTGTTCAGCAGATGAAACCTGTTCATGCCGTTTTGCAACTGCCAGCCTCTTTTACAAACGCAAGTGTTGAGCACAAGGGGACATCTGCTGCCAGCGAGAGGCAAGTGCACTGAAGGAGCCTGACCCTAGAGTTCATACAATAATGTTGTAGGAAAGTAAAAATAAAAGAGAGGTTATTGCAACTATATTGTTTTTAAAGTATATGGTATATATAAAGTATATTTTTAAAGTGCAGTATTGGTCAACAGTGGAGCCAGTACCTAGAAAATACAACGAGTAAAAGGCAACAGGTAATACCGACAAAATTTTAAAAAGATCTGTTCAGTGTGGAAAGTGTGTAACAGTGATTGTCAGGAGAATTTTAGATGAGGGCACAGTGATATTTCCCTGGAAAAATGATTTACTATTTATTCCTGACGTCTTGTCTATTTGTAGTTATGTAATTTTCGTAAGACACAGTTATGTCAGGTTTGCATTTGGAAAATCTGTACCACAGCGTCTATCATTAGAAGATGGTAAAGCTTCTTTCAAACGTACATTTCTCTATTTTTATGGTGTTTACTCTTTGGGGGGGGGTGCGCTAATGAAGTGAGTTTCTTATTAGTAAGAGTATTTCCTGTTGTCTTGGTTTGAGACAGTTTGGAGGGGCGGAGACCTCGGATGGAATACACCACAAAATTAGGCTGCCATAAACACTGTAAATAGATCTTAACCTTAATGATGCTCGGAGTTTGAACGTGTCACTGCTTGGTGCCTTGCAGCAAGTACCTATAATGCTGAGTTTAATGTGTGTCTCTGTATTTCCCCACGAAACTCCAGGTACCGGGGTTTCATCTCTGACACTCCTGTGGGCGGGGATCAGACCATCTCCCTCGCACAAGGTAACGCTGTAGTTGCACTCAGGAGACTCTTGAGGTGTGCTCTGCCACCCACAAAAGGGAACATTGCTGACTCGGTGACGTTTGTCCGGCTGAATCTGAACGAATTTACCTTCTTTTGGGCCAAAGCTCTGATAAGTTAAATTTCCACATTTTGTGTGCCGCAAAAAAAACCCCCCGCACCCCGACAACAGAAGCAAATCCTCTTGAAAACAGAACTCTTTACAGCACATTTCCTCCCTGGGGGAAGGATGAAAGTACAAACAACATCTACGCTGTTTTAAGCTCTAGCAGAATTTCAGACACCGTGTGAATAGGTGCTGAGTGAGAACACACAAGCAACAGAAAGGTGGTCTTCTCTAAGTGATTTCTGAGGGGGGTTGCAAGGTGCTGGAATGGAAAGACACACTGGTGTTGCAGAAAATTTTATGCTGAGATTGTAGGGAAATAGGCTGTTGAAGGGGGAGCTTCACATGTGAAGAATAATTAATTACCTGCTTTTTATTATTCAAGTCATGGCAGTTGGCCCACAAACATTTGATGGCTGTTTAACACACTTAAATTTAATATAAACTAATGTTTTTTCTTGGTTTTCATTGCTGATTTTTTTGGGGGAAGGATTTTGTGTTTTTTTCAGGAGTAGGAGAGATCGAATGTCTTTGCTTTTAGAACTATTGATCAGTGTTCTAGTCAAGGAATTAGTAAAAATTTTATTTGGTGAGGAAAAAAATTGCAGTTGTTAGATTTCATTTTTGGTAATATGTGAGGTCCAAAAGGAAAACCAAGCTATTAATTTAATTCTGGGCCCTGGTTTTGGGGTTAGACAGTCAAGACAGTTTTCTATTCTTATGAAACGTGGTTTATATTTTCTTATAAGCCAGTAAACATGAATGTCCTAAAGAAACAAATGTCCACCAAAGCATTATCTTTTGTCCTTGCTCAAACTGCCAATTGTATTGTGCTCTTGAGCAATTTTTCTATAATAGTTTAAAAATTAAAAAGAACTAACTGAGGGAGGAAGATCAAGCCAGAAAGAATTAAATGCTGACACTGGGGAAAAAAAAAAATCATTCCTGTATCTGACATTCTGGCCTACATTCTTCCTGTGGCTAGTAACTAATTCCTGAGTGTCCTGCTGTAAGGCATGTTCTCTTAACCATGAGGCCTTCCCTCCCTTCTCCACTGTTCAGTGTTTCTACTTTTTGATGCTCAGCACTCATCTAATAATACAAATTATTACAATAAATATAATTAATACAAGTGTCTTATGCTCCCAACATAAAAAGCTTAGTTTGCATATTTGTATGTCTTCCAGCTGACTAATTACTTTTCTCTTTAACATCCTGCAAAACATTAGCCAAGGATGTTTTGAGCAATTTCTGTGGTTAGTCATGCTGTGAGTAGCACTGCTTTGCCTCTGTTTTTTCAAGTCCTTTAAAGTCCCAATGCTTCCTAAACCATCAGGTTATATCAGTATTAATCTTACAGTTATTGGATAGTACACATGTGAGGCTGTGATTTAAAAGCATATTGACTTTGGACTTTGGACAGTCTTTTATGCTTAATACAAATCTTTTGTCGTTGTGCGAGTGCTTTTAAACAACATTATGCAAAAGGAACAATGTAAAGTAGTAATCTTCTGTTGTCAGAGACTGTGAGTAGGGGCGGAAATTCTTGGTTAATTAAAAAAGGTGATGTGTATCTCAGAACTGAGCTATGTTATTGCCTTACCAGGGCACAACAAGAGGTTTCCTGGTACACTTAAAATAACCCTGTGGGTAGAAATACCAACAGATGCTTGTACAGTGCCCACCTAAGGTACATCTGGAACAGAACAAGAAGGTGTCCTGCTCTTGCAGAGTTGAACAGCTTGCTTCCCCAGGCACCAGTTTGCCATAGCTACTTTTTTTTTCTGAACACAAATACCCGTGTCTACTTTGCACAGAATTTTGTTTGGCTTTGTACAGCAACCTGGTCATAGCAGGAATCTGCAAGCTCTGCAAAATGCAAGTTTTCTTAAAAAATACAAAGCAACCTTGTTGTGTCCCCTCTAAATCCCCAGGGAAATCATCCTCTGCACTCTTCCAGCATAGCATGTTTTTGTTAGTTAGGCAGCTGCTGAACTGGGATGGCTTCTGTTATGCAGATCAATCCCTCACTCTGTTAATTATGTTCAGCTGTTGTCACGTTGGTGCCTTAGATTACTGTCTGTTTGGGGCAGGGCTTGCTCTTAGGTTCTTGCCGAGCTACAGTGTGAGGAGAGGCACTGTACATCCAAGGACTATTGTGCACTACTGCAGTGCAGAAACAGAGCAGGGAGAAAGTGCTAAAGGATTAGCTATTTACAGGTGTTCTTGACAGACAGGTGCACGGGTTATGCATCTGTGTGCCTTTACACATCTGAATGAGTTTTTCTTTTGAAAATTGAGAGTCAGGAATTCAGCTGATATAAACCTTTTGCTGCAGAGACTAAAAAAGATGGTTTCCGAAAGATGTTGGTCTGCCTTATCTTCCCACATTGAAAGGATGGCAATTAAGAAAGTCAGTGTACTCTAAGAAGGCTCTGGTTGTCACGTGTTGACCCACTCTTTTTCTACTCTTCTTAATCTTTCTTCCATTGAACATGTAAGAAGCCCACCAAATATCATACAAACACATTGGTATAAGGAGAGCTTCAAATATTTCTTCTTAATGGCTCATAAAATTCAATTTTATTCTGGCAGTATGCTCTCAAGTGTCAAGTAGGTTGGAGGCTATGGCAGAACTGGTCATCACCCTCTTTTCTGTACACCCTTAGTCAAAAATGCACACCCAGCTGCTGCTGAACTTCTGCACAGTAAAATTGCCAGTTTTGGACAGACTTTACTTCCTGGACTGGAAACTGGCAGTTTGTTCCTCAAGCCAGGTGTGTATTTCAACCAAGTACTGACATGTGGAAGTCATGGCCAATTTAGCTTTTCTTCTGCAGTTTAATCTACCAGTGTGCCTGAGTAAGAACACATTTATATGTGAATTGCTAAAATGAAGAATGAAGCAGATGAAAAGCTAGAAAGGCTTGTGCTACCCAGCCTACTCTAAACACAATTATGATTTCAGGAGCTAATAATAAAATGTACAAGTCTCCACAGTGAAATGAGCAGACTCCGTAAATTCAGTTGTGCAATATTTCTCCTCAGTCTTTCTTGAAGTCACTCCAGAAAACTTCTGCAAGTAAAGACGTAACTGGGAAATTATTAAAATGATCTGATTATCTCCTATTTCTATGGTTACTTGCTAGCTTGAAGGGGAAGAAATCTTCCTAAACAAGTAATAACGTGCACGTACATTGACAGTTGACATTCAAGTCTTACCAGCTTTCAAGTTTCCTGATTCAAACCTGCTAAACTCATGCACCATTCACACCAGCAGTGAATTAGCCTTTTTATTCTGTTAAATTTCTTCTTATGGTTACCCACCCTACCTCAAACGTATCTTAAGCCATATTAAGAGATATTGATCTGGTACTGACAGAAAAATTAACTAGAATTATTAGATCTAAACAGAATTACGTACTCTCAATTTCAGTTTCTCAAATATTTATTTCAATAATTATTTTTTCTTATTACCCACTCTTGCAAAATAACAATGAATTGACTTAATTACATTAGTATTAACTAAGGATTTTTCTATAAAATTAGTGTGGTAATTTTTGCCACTAGAGAGCAGATTTGCACTATAGAGAGTAATGTATCCTCACCAGAGATGTCAAAAGGCTGGGAATAGCATTGTGTAGATAGAACTTGGTAATAAGCATGTATTAATTTCTTCTTCTCAATGGGACTTTAGATTCCTCTCTGATTATTCTAAATTGTGTCTTTGAGAAACTGTAATGATTAAAAATTATGTGTGTTAGATGACTTTAACAGAACTAGAGTTGTCTTCATGTTAACCTGAAATTCAGGAAAGAGCAAAACATTAATTCATACTGTTTTAAGTATACTACCCTGGTAAATGTTGTATGAACTGATGGAAACTGAACAGCTGAAATCATTTTGTGTCTAATTCTTAAATGTTTCACTCTCTTAAATCAGCTTTTTTTTTTTAATCTCACATTCCATTAAGCTGTTGTATTTAGAAGCAACATGAAAACTCCTCTCAGCTATTGACTTATTGCAAAGTATCTGTGGTGGGGCGGGGGGGCTTTCAGAGTGTGTATTTAAGCTTTCTGACTATCTAAAAGGAAAAAAAAACTTTGCAAAAGCAGAAAAGGGAAGCTCAGAAACCCTGTTTGTTGTCCAAATACACCACAAAACTGTAATACTGGAGGGATAATTCTGTTAAAATCATTAGTTGTGTTAGTTCTTTGATAAAATAGGTGTAAGACCAGATTTTGTTGTGGGGCAAATATCCTTACACCTGTTGCATCCCTCAACTGAGGACAGTTAACAGATATTAAAAATTGTGTTCTTTTGATATATAATTTGTATATATTTTGAGATACTGTTTTGATATATATTTGGATACATATTTTTTACATATTTTATGCGTAAATATATATATTGAAATACTTCCAGGTATTTTTCTTGCTTCACTAGCACAGCATGGGGAAAAAGTGCTGCTGAACAAATCATAAACCAACATGGCCAGTGTGACAGCAAAGTTTCATGGGCCAACGTGGCGTATCTCTTTCATTATTCTGTATAGTACACATTCTTCATGTGCAGTTTGCTAGTTGGGCTAAGAGCCCAGCATATAATATCCTGTGATCACGCACTGCAGGGTGCTTGAAGAACTTCAACAGTGAATTTTTTTCTACTCAAATTTCTTTGTTATGTTCTGTCAACTCAAGCACATGTACTGCTGATAAAAGGCAGCTTTGGAGTTCTGAAGATTTGAAAAAATATCTGTATTACAGGCAGAGAATCTTTTAAGTCTGCTGTGGTCTAAGTTAGCACTACCTGATAGATCCTAAGAAGTACAGAGGATCTAGCTCTTTGTGAGGGGTGGTTTGAATATGAAGAACCACAAAAATTTCAGGTTAAATTTTAATCCCCTCTGTGAGTTCTGTGACACATCCCTTCTATGAGGGGATTGAGGGAAGCATTCATTTCACTTAATCTTGTTAAACTCAAAAAATGGATGAACATATTCTTGCACATTCTCACCCATATGCTTGTTCTGCATTTTGGCTGAAGCTACCACAGAAAACCAAATTAAACTGAGATGTGTAAAACATGACTGGGAAAAGGAATTCAAATGCATGTCCTCAGAAAACTTCAATCATAAAAGCTTACGTAACTCAGATATTCTTAACATGCTGCTGCACTGCATCAATGATATTCTTACTATTTTTGCCTTTGGGATATTCACTTGCTACTGGAGAACAAGATGACTGGGAACAGAAGGCAAATTTGCATATTGCCCAGGAAAATAGAACTTGTTGTCTGCTGTGCCAAAAATAGCAATTATGTAATTGCCTTATTGCCTTTTAAATGTTATGGTTTAATGATATCCTAGTATCATTTTAAGCAGGGTTGAAGGTTCCCATGAGGAACAAAACAGAATGGTGAGGTCCAGTTTTCTTTAGCATTTCAGAAAGAGGCAAGAGAGAATCATCAGATATGGCTTAGCCTTGTCATATGAGGTGCAATGAGATGATGTCTCATTTGCTTCCTTCCTAAACAGTCAAAAAAAATGTTCACTTTGTCATTCCATGTCGTCTGTTTCCCTGTCTCTCCTTTGTAAAACACCTTAGAGGGTTTGAATATACTACCAGATGTCACTGTCCTTGTCTAGGAATTTCTCCATCTGTGACTGGGATCTGATTATTCTGCAGCCAGCACTGGCCTCTCACAACTTTGTTGATGTCATCTTGCTGATGTCACCTAGGGTTCATCAAGAGAAGAACTGGCCTACTCAACAGCTGCTGGCTCAGATCATCGCTGCTTCTGTGTCAGGGGAGGTTTAGGTTCGATATTAGTAAAAGTTTTTTTACCCTGAGGGTGGTTGGGCACTGACCAGGCTCCCCAGGGCAGTGGGCACAGCACCAAGGCTGACAGAGTTCAAGAAGCGTTTGGATGATACTCTCAGGCACATGGTGTGACTCTCGGGGATAGTTCTGTGCAGGGCTGAGGGTTGGACTCAATGACCATTGTGGATCTCTTCCAACTCATCATATTCTGTGATTCCGAGATTCTATGATTCTATTCCCTTAAGGCAGTTGTACCATTGTAAGCATTAAGTAAGGAGACAAGCTTAAGCAAAATTTATGCCTACTATGTCTCATTTAACTATGTTAGGATTCCCAGCTGGATGTAGAGATGGGTATGGTGTAAGTATTGTCACTTTGGTTAATTGCCATGTATCCAGCTCTACTACAAGGAAGGCAGAAGGGACTGTTTGCATTAATCTTGTGCCAAAGCTGATCAGCCTGATCCCAAGCAGGGACAACTCCTCAGAAACCAACTGTTGCCCTGAAATACTTATCACAGTATGAAAGTGTGTTAGGTGTAAGTCAAATTAATGTTTGTTTCGGCACTGATAAAGTCAGATCTATGGTGCTGAGTAGGCAGCATATTACTGGAGTTAATTATAGTATGTGCAGCTACCATTTCTTCCCCATTTTATTATTAATGACAAGAAAGTGGGACCAAGAGGCACAGTGTTCTCTGATTAGAGGCTTTGTAACCATAATTCTATTTTTTGCCATCAACACAGTGGGAAATTCTGATTTCCTCTATTACATTGGAAAAAAAGGAAGCAAAACACAACTTCCTCCTGTCCTACACCATCCATCTGAATTTTCCAATGTTTGTTGGTTTGCAGGAGCTGATATACTAAGCCTTGTGATTTACTTGTGGTGACATACTACAGCAACTTTTTCAAGGTTGCTAGAAGTCAGTATATATTTTCTAGCATTAAATACAACAAATGCAGCCTATATTAATTGACTCTTTAGATATTCACATTTACAGCTTAGACAAAGTTAGGTTGTTACACAGAGTGATGTGTAATACACTGATGTGTAGTGGATCATGGAAAGTGAACCAGCATGTGCTGGTTTTGAAGAAAGCTGGAGCTCTTGCTGCTTTTCCTTCTCCTCCATTTGCAACTTCTCTCTGTCCTCCTTAGTGCAGTTTTCATCTTGAGATGAGCTTAGCATGGAAATGCCAAGCTCAGGCACCCACAGATTTTGGAAAAATAGATCTCTAACTAGTGACAAGCTTCTGCTTATCACAGGAAAGTGTGATTTCTTGCTGTGATTTCCTGCTGTTCTGGAAGGATCTTTGAGATTCAGGGGAAAAATAGTAGGGGCTATTTTAAACTTTTTAATGTTAATCAAGAGCTATCATCCAGTGACCTAGTTCCAGCTCAGAACAGTTTCAAAGGATTTCTGATTCTTTCTGATATCCCTGCTGTTGCTATTTGCCAGAAATTTCTAGGAATACATCATAGCATTGACTTTGTGCTTCTGTCTTAGGACATGTGGTTACACAATGGGAAACAGTATATTAGGAGTCTGCTAATAACAGCACTTAAAAATTATAACTCTGTTTTTTTCATGGACTAGTGCTCTTCAAGAGTATCTTCAAACAGTAGCTAATATTAAAGAATCAAACCAAGACATATTGAGGTATTTCTATTTTTAAAGTGCCAAGCTGCAAAGATATACTGGCAAATCAATATATTAATGTGCACTCTATTGGAATATGTTAGCGGGGGAAAATGTGTTGTAGATGTTGAAATTAAATCAGAGTACATAAACTTTAGTTGATGTGACTTATGCAGACTCTTTAGGTTGGTTGAAGTTTGTCATGTGTGTTTATCTCTTAAACCAGGGTATACTCCAGTAGAAAATTAAGGAAGTATCCTAGCCATTTTTTTTTAGACTCTCCTCTGGAGACCTTCAGACCCCAAGCATACTTAGTGCAATGTCTCCTTGCAGTATCGATGACTTTTTTTTAACCTTATGTTTACTTTAGATAAAAGAAGGTTTGTCATGTATGTGATACCACTTTTAACTGCTGTGCAGCAATTAACACATTACAGCAGAATGAGGTTTGATTCTCCTCACAGATGCGTATTTCTAAGTGTCTTAGTCTCATTTCTCTCCCAGAGAAGTGCAGACAATTTTACTTCTCTGGGGAGATACATCGTGTAATTTTGAGGTGCTCACAGGCTACTGAGGCAGCAAAGATATTTAACATTGACTACACAGTTTTAATATTTGCACAGAAGAGCTAGCTAAGGAAGGATCATTATTCTCTCTTTACCTTGTAGATGTTCAAGGGCGTTGAAATAAACCTCCTATATTTGGTGAGAAGAAAAATCCCTAAAGGTGATATATTTCCTACAAACTTTCTTAGCATACATAGCATGCAAAAAGAAAATTGTAGTTCTGTTCATCTGACATACCAGTATATTTTTACAGTGTTTTTCAAATATTAACAGCAGGCTTATGGGGCAATATTTTTAAAGCATTTCTATCCCAGGACGATTTCAAATAAGCTAGTAGTGTTATCTGCCATTACCAACAGTCATAGTGCTAAACACTTTTATTCACTTCGCTGTTTACTTATTTATGTGAGCTTGAAATTGTGTACATTTTTTTCTGAAGATAAAATCTAGGCCATTGTTCTGGTCTGTACCTTATACTTATAAAAAATTGCATAGTATTGAAGTTATATCGTACTTTCTGAATGAGCTTCTCAGATGTCATGGTCTTTTTCCTTTGAAGATAATGGAAGAGTTATTTTTAAAGCAATAAGGTATTTAAAAAGCACTGTGAACTTCCTTTCAGACCGCTGCAGTTTAATTTACATACCCATATAACTTTTTTGTTCTTCTTATCACTTGTTAATGATTTACAATTGTCATGGTTCGAGATAGCCCCAAAAATCTAATTCCCTAGTCCTAGGCCCCTTCCCCACCTCAACCTAATGTGGGATGGGCTTTCCAGACAAAACACACCAGACTCCAAAGTGGGGAGAGGGAATATATTACAATGACTGTACAAATAAATATTATAATACATTATACACACAATCACAACTATTTCTACCATGACATATAGTATTTACAATTATCAGATCTCTTCTCCCCTCCAAATAAAAGTCCAGGAGGGAAAGAAGGACAGATCCCTTCCAGTCCTTAAGCAGCAGCATCTTCTAAGGCAGCAG
>NW_016690476.1:503020-635578 GCF_001604755.1 Lepidothrix coronata
GCTGGGGTTCCAAACACATGTGGGTTTTTTGGCAGCCTTCCCTCCTCTGCTGGTTTTGAAAGGATACTTGGCTGAAGTTGCATTTTGTCTTGCAGCAGCATTTAACTAACCTTTGTCCCTCTGAGGCTAAGATTTAAAACTGTCCATAAGTCTGTTACCTCTCTCAGTTTTCACAAGCAATTGCCACATGGAGCCGACAAAATACTCCATCAGAATACTGTCAGTTTTGGTAGAAATTGTGAGAAACTTCTTTACTAATAAGTCTGTAGCGGCAGTAACTAGTAAAACAAACATAACCATCCTGTGTTCAGCTTGTACTGATGAGTCAAGCTCTTTTCCTACACAGAATGAAGTCAGGATTATTAGCTAAACCACACATGTTCTTTCCCACCAGGCAATGCATAGTATTGTGAGTACTTTTTAATGCACAATCCACATAAGATACTGCGAGGAACAAGGCCGCCTCTCTATCCCTTATTTATTCTAGCCAAACCACATGAAAGGCTGGTTTAAAACGCTGCATCAAGTTATTCCTAAATTGTGTCCACTATTATGTTACAGCCTTGTGTCAGCAAAGATGCCTCAGCATTTTAATGGTGAAGTAATTTCCTGAATTGTAACTTAGGTATAGAAAGTGACATAAATTGCCCAGAAATTACACTGGGAGGCAGAAGGAAAGAGGACTGATGCAACTATTTATCCTCCCCAGATTTCTCCCTGGTTTTTTGGTTGGTTGGTTTTGTCAGTCTCCCAAGATGTTTCTGTTCAGCAAAACACCAGGTACTTTAGTTGCCAGTGTCCAAACCTGACTCCAGTGACCTCAGGCTTCATCTGCTAAAAAACTCTAGGCCAACAGTTAGCTGCTGATCTTGGTGATAAGTCTGCAAACCCAGAAAGATTGTGTCAGCTGCAACGTAGCCATTCCAGATAGAACATGTTTTAATGGATTGGAATCCGGCCTGCCTTCTAATTCTTTTTACAGCAGTATTTGTGAAAAGTGGAAAGAGAAAATGGGATAATTCTTGTCCAAGGAGAATAGTTCCCTTAGTTGCCTATTACAAATATATAAAGGAGGTAAGAAGCAGAACACATTTTTTGCAACAGTTACAGCACCTCGATGATGCTGATTGATGCAGGGCAAAAACAGAATTCATCACAAAATATATTAATTACTTCTTCTAAAAGAAGATTTTACTTAAGAACTTCATTGGGCCAGATGAAAATTATTAATCCTTAAGTCTGTGTATTGCTTCCTTTCCCTGTGAAAAAGATCTCAAGACACACATGTTCACATAGATTTTCCAGGCATCTGTCTGTCTGTTGTGGTTTAGGTTTTAGGAATGGTGCTCCCCAGTTCACTGCCCCCCACGGAGACTCTCCAAAACCACACATCACTTTCTCTCACTCCCCTGCTTCCCCCTCCCACTCCTAGCTGCAGTGGGATGAAGAGGAGGATTGGAGGAACAAAAGGCAGAGACCGCTGTTTGAGACAAGAATTTACTGTAAACAGCAATGAGACAAGAAAAGGAACAGTAAGAGCAACAACACTAAAGACTGAGGGTACAAGAAAATAAACTATTCACATGGAAAAAAGCCCTGATAAAAGACAACACCAGACAACTCCCTCCTCCAATGTTTCCTCTCCCTCCTCCACATTTTCTTAACCAGAATGGAACTCCTGCTCGCCGGGAAGAGACTCCCTTTCACCTGCCACCGGCAACCAGGTGAGGTGATACAGAATAACCTCTGGATCATAAACACCCCCCTCCTGACCACAGCAAAAATTAACCCTGTCCTGGCTGGAACCAGGACACTGTCTCGAGAAGTTGTGGGAATGTTAAAAATAAGATTGTGTGTCTTCTTTTTAAAGAAACAGTGTATTAAGCTGTCTAGTAAATTCAGTGCAGAACCTAATGCTCTCAGGCACATGGTGTGAGTCTTGGAGCTGCCCTGTGCAGGGCTAGGAGCTGGACTTTGATGACCCTTGTGGGTTCCTTCCAACTCAGAATGTTCTGTGAATATATGTATTTTTAGTAAGTACTGTACTTGTCTCCTTCACCTTTCCTTTACATGACACTAAGTCTCTGAAAACTGGTATTGCCCAGTTTGGAAACCACTCCAATACTTTGGATTCTTTAGTGCTTTCACACTGAACTTAGCAGAGAAGGAAGCTTAAGGGATAGAAAAGGGAAAGAGTAAATAAGAAGGCCTTGAACTAAAACCACTTCAAAGTAACTAAATAGTGAAACCAGTAGGTAAGAAATGCCTTTTTCCTCAATCTGTCTCTGGCAAGAGAATCCCTGTTTAGAATGCTATTCTCCTCTGCCTGTGCTCCATGCCACTCCCATTGTTGCTCAGGAAACAACTTTGTTGCTCGTAAGAAGTATCAGTCTGAAAGCTTCAAAGACCTCTTGTGCAGCACTACCAAATTTCTACATACTGCTGCATGTGATGGGGAGTGTCAACCTTCTGCTGAATCTTATGAATGCCCTTCAGGCAGGAAAAATTGTATATTTCAGATACATATGCAAAAAAAAAAAAAAACCAACAACCCAAACCCAAAAAACCAACCAGAAAACTCAAATCCCAGCCCCCTTCACTTCTCTCTCAAGATACTCATTTTCCATCAGATAGCAGGAAATCCTGATGTATTAGAATCTGTGTGAAGCACTGGTGATTTAGAACAACGTGTTTCACTTTTTAAATAAATATAATAAACTTCTTTCTGATGCCAGAGAATTAAACTGCCTTTGTTTTTTCAGATAATGAATCAGAAAAAGAAAATATTACAACATAATGCTAGATTTTTATAGTTCTGGCTAAGTGTTCTTATTTTAGATGCAGTTCTCCGGATCACACATGGTGATGTCATATTACAGGAGGAAATCTGTTAGCATTGAATGGGAAAAACTAGCTCTTTACACCTTCCTCAGTCTGATCAGGTGTGGTGGGTTGACCTTGGCTGGACACCAGGTGCCCACTAAGCTGCTTTATCACTCCCCCTTCCCAGCCAAACAAAGGAGAGAGAATAAGGTGGAAAATGGCTTGCAGGTTGAGATAAGGCAGTTTGCTAAAGACAAAGCAAAAGTTTGTGCATGCACAAGCAAAGAGGAGAATAACAAGATTCATTCTCCTCCCTTTCCCACAAGTAAGCAATGTCCAGCCACTTCCTGAGGTGCAGGGCTTCAGCACAGGTAGCGGTTGCTCAGAAGGCAAACATTGTAAATAACAAAAGCCTCCCTCTTCCTCCTCCTCAGCTTTTAAATCTGAGCTGATGTCATATGGTATGGAATATCTACTCGGTTAGTTTGGGTTGATTGGCCTACTTGTGTCCCTTCCCAGGACCTTGCCCTTGATGGTGGAGAGGGAGGAATGCTGAGAGATAGTGCTGATGCTGTGTCAGCCCTGCTCAGCAGTAGCCAAAACACCCGGTGTGTTGTCAACACCCTTCTAGCTACCAATGCAAAGCACAGCACTGTGAGGGCTGTTATGGGGAAATGAACTCCAGCTCAGCCAGACCCCAACACATCAGGAGAAGAAAGATTCCTTACAAGGAGCGATTTGTTGCTACAAGTTCACAGAAGCAATAGTTTTGAAATTAGGCAGTCTCACATGATGAGGTGGTTCTTTGTACGTGCACTCTGAAAGGGGTGCACCTTATGTCTTTAAGCAACGTGGGTGGGAATGAGACCAGGGATTTTGTTTTTCACGCTGTATAGGTTACACAATGTAAAAAATGTAGAACATTTCCATTCTTGTCAAAGCATGTCTACTTAGTGCAATGGACCACAGAGCTTCAGAGTCCCTTGAATGAGTTTAGGCCTTACAACCAACCCATGAAGCTGCTCTACCACTCCCCCTCCTCAGCAGGATAAATGCGTAGGGGGAGGAAATAAGATGAAAAAAACCTTGTGGATCAAGATAAAGGCAGTTTAACAAAGCAAGGACTGTGCATGGAAACAAAGGAGAACAAAATATTTTTTCTCTTTATCTCACCAACAGGCTATGTCCAGTCAAGTGTAGACTCAGTACACATTGCAGTTGGTCCAGAAAACAAACACCTTAAAACCAGTGCCTCTCACCCCTTTCTCTTAGCTTTAATTGCTGAGCAGATGTCGCAGGTTATGGATTATCCCTTTGTCAGTTTCTGTCAGATGTTGTGGTTGAAGGACAACCTTGAGTGAAGGGTAGCCTTGATGCTGTGGGAGGCCTGCGGCCAAAACACTGGTGTGTTGTCACCTTTCTAGCTGCAAATACAAAGCACAGCATTATCAGGGCTGATACAGAGAAAGTTAAGTTCATTCCCTCCAGCTGAGCAGGATACCACAGTGAGTCAGTGGTGGGAGTCTTGTTCAAACTAGTTCTGGTTTAATTTTCACTCTCCTGGTCCTGGGAAAGATGAACTCTCCTAAACAGTTCAGACCAGTTAGATTCCTAGACAATCCAAAAGCTAATCTAAGCCTATAAAATTCACACATCCTTAAAGAAGGGGTAGGAGGGGTAATGTGGGAGATGAGTGTTAGCTGAAAGGAATGTTTTCTACATGCATTATTTGGAGTAGTGTAGTTCTGCAACAGGCTGCAGTATGGGGAAGAATGAGCAGATCCATACCCTGGAGTCAAACATACCACACTGTGAGGAAGTGAGCTCTGTGATTTGTCTGAGAGTAACTGCAGGAACATAGGAATATTATAGCAGTAAATATCTAAAGAAATGTTACATAGTGTGGTGGTATCTGAACCAAATTGCTGTCTAGTTGTACAAACTTAATACTGTCCATGAGCGTGAATACTGAAATAGTCTCCAAGCAATGCAAATGCAGTCTGCATTCAGCAGAGCAGGACCACAGTGTTCTCTGGGATCTAGAGCTGTAGAGGAACCTTCCAGCTGATGGGCATGCAAGGTCGAGCTGAAAATGTTGACCTCTTTGGAATAAGAGTAATGTCAATGATCTGCATGTTCTTCTGTAGAAAATGAAAGAGTAGGGGGAAAAAAAGCAAATCTGAAATAGACTGTGAAATAAACGGAAGCAAAATACTATATAACCTGAAAAACACATGGAGAGGTCCTAATTTAATATTTAACATAGCAGCTTTCCAACTTGTGCAAAGCACAGCTATTTTGATCTCTTGTGACAGCTTAAAGAATTTTTACAGTTTTTCTCACCGGGAGCTGTCAAACTAGCCTTCGTGAACTCTATTAGCTGTTCCTTCCCCCACATAGAGTTATAGTCTTGAATATGAGACCCTCAACAATCATGCTGAGCCAAAAAAGTTTGGAGAACTCACTGGGCTGAATTCACCAACTAGCCTGTTCTCCAACACAGCAAGCTGAAGGAAAATTGCAGGGATGAACACTGTGTCTTTTCACCCTGCTCTCTTTAACTCCAGGGAGCAGAACAGGACCTAGCCTGTTAATTTGTTTTTTTACAGATCAATCAGTCTCTTATGCATAATGTTACCTTCCTTGTACTAGTAGTGAATTGCTTTAATAGAAATGAAAGCCAGAACTGCTGATGCCAGTTCTGCTGGCATGAACGCGAATGAATAAGGGGCCTTCAGAGCAAGTGTTTACTCATGGGAGGTCAGGAAACAGGGAAGACTGGATGCTACGGTCATGACAGCAAGGGTTTAATGTTTTACTGGGCAGCAGCCAATGCTACACCTGCATGAAAATTTAAAGCTAAAATTCCCAAAGAAGTAGCAGCACTGAGATGTATCTCTCAGCACCTCATCTGCTACATCTGCTCTTACATCCTAAACAGCCAGGTACATTATGGAAGACTAAAGCAAGTGATGGCTGCCTCTAAGCTCTTATCTTACCTAATCAGTCTGATTATTTGCAGCTTTCTGCCCGTGCACAGTGAAAGCCATGCTTGTTCTCCTACACCTAAAAACTCGAGGTGTTCCCTACAAAACTACAACGAGCAGATTGCAGTTTTATTTCTGGTGAGCAATGTTGCCATGATCCCAGCAGAGGGAAATCTGGAGACACTGTCAAAGCAGATTCAGTTTTACAGAAGTAAAACCAGCTTGATGTTGTAAGTATTTCAGAATTAGCTGGTGAATGCCTTTCTTTTTAATTATATGACTGCAGAAAATAATTAGCTGATGTTATTTCATTAGGAAATGTTTGTTTTTAAGCTGCACTCCCGAGAGTAAGGTCTGAAGCCTTGAATACATTAGTGGTGCCACTTGTTTTACTATAAAAATTAAGTCAGGTTTTGTAAGTTATATTAGTTCTAAATTCTAGATAAAAGCAAGATGAATTATTTGGGATTTTTTTCCCTTCTTCTTTAGTTATTTCATGTGTGCTAAAAGTAGTTACCAGATCTTCACACACAAAAAAAATTAAAAAATTAAAGAAGGTATGCTTTAATATATTAAAAGCATCAGAAGAGCATATGTGCTACTTAACAAAAACTCTCCTGCTGCTTAATACAAAGTTTTGTTCTTTATAGTAACAAGTGGGAAAAAAAGCTTTCTTTTTTTCTTCTTCTTGTTTCTGTCTCCGGTGCTCATCTCCTGCAGAAACAAGAGACCAGTGTAATGGTACTTCTGTAAGGGGATTCTCCTGACCTACCTATGGTGGGCAGTGATAGGAACTTCAGATGTCTCAGAAATGTGTGACTGAAATCTGTAGTGTAAGACTAATCATGAGAAAAACAGACATTCCTGATTAGTCATGAGAGTCAGGAAGAATAATTACTTGATTAATACTGAATGTATAGAAACTGGTACAGAAATCACCACAACTGAGTGGCTCAGGATAAATTTGATCTCATTTTCTAAAGGGAAAAAAAAAGTCTGGTGAAAGCTGCCTAGCGCCAAGCTGGATTTATTCTGAAGTGATAGGGAAAAAAACACTTGCAGAAACAACCAATCTCAGACTCCTAACCAACTTACTGAGCAAGTCTCCTTGGCTTTCCATACATGCCCTTGCTATGGAACTGCACTCCAGAATTTGAAATTTCATTTTCACGCTATTATTTCTGAAAAGGAAAGATAAATACGCAAGAAATTCAACCAGATGCAGGCTGCTACTTGAAGCCCCAGAGTGCTGACTCACCATCATGAAGAACTTGAGCTATAGTGGTTGATTTCCCTTCCTGCCTCAAACCTTCCCCACAGTTATTGTCCCCAGCACTGCAGGAACAGGCAGTGCAACCACATATCTGCACCCTGTTCTTCTTAGTTCATAATATAAGCTGAGGTGGTCAGCAGTTTATACATGTCAGGCTGGAAGCAGTGGTAGGACTATAAAGAATATACCGTCTTCACTGTAGAAGTGGTGGGTCCACGGATACCTGGCCCCAGAGTGAAGCTGCTGTTTCTCATTTGCTTATTTAAGAGTGTTTTTAACCTTACTCAGTTCCTTGCTTTTGTTAATTGTGGTTTTAGAAGCAGTCTTACAAACCCCACGGCTACCAAAACTGGGAGGGAACGCGACAGGGGAAGAGGCCAGAGGACAGGGAGGCAGGAACTGCTGCCATCAGCTTTGCTGGGAAGTGCCCCTGTCACCACAGCCCGCAGCAAGACAGGGAACAGTGGAGGTTGTGGGGAACAGGAGGTGTTTCTGTGCCTGCAGCTGAGCTTGCTGCAAGTAGAGTCAGACAATGTCTGTCCATATGGCGTGTGAACTCAATCATTTGGCTCAAGGATAAACTAACTCAGCAGACCATAGCAATTTGTGTCTCCAGTCAACTACTCTGCAGAATACCTTGATAACCTTCCCAGCCCTGTTCACAAGTGCCTTCTTAGGTGTTAAACTGCTTCCTTTTATACTGAACTCAGAAGTTGTGTGGTTTTGAGCACCATCTTCATGATTTCTGTGTTAAATCCCCCATCATCAGTGTATAAATCTGCACTGACCTGAAAATATAGATGAAAAAACCCCTGAAACCCACTTAAAAAAATCATGTCATTGTATGCTTAATAATAAAAAATAAGCAACTTGATTTTTAAAAGTGTCTGAAGTTCTGCCCTGTAATGCTGGGATGACTTTTAATCTTCTTGAGCAAGTTGACTTTACTCCTGAGACCTTGAACTCTGGTCAATACAGCAAAACATTGGTACAGATTCCAACTCAGATTCCTATAACCTGTGTATCTGGGAAGTTTCTGTGTCATGACAAAGGTAAGGTGCTCTTACACAGAGATGCCCTTTTCTTGGGACTTGTTATCTGGCCTGCATTGCAGGGCATACTATATTGTGCTTATATATGATTGAGGATAAGCACAAGCAAACCCTGACTTTGCATATATATCAAGCAGATGTGTTGCCCTTTTTAATTCCTGCTTCACATTGTATAGGTGATGAAAATGCGAAGTTCTATGCAAATATTCATGAGAAAGCACCCCATTTCTGCATCACCTGGGAACATCTAACTCTCAAATAATCAAAAAAAAAAGGCTACTGGTGAGTCAGGAGGCGGGAGGATTTTATACCTGCTGAGCAAACCATTGCCATGCTAAGCCTGTATAGTGTCAGTTCCTATTCCTGGTGTCTAAATCTTTAGGATAGAATAGTGCTTGCTCCACATTTGTTTGCAGGAAGAGATCTTGCCATGCGGCAGTACCACAAAAATTATCCAGGATGTGCAGTTTAGGATACAAAAGCTAGATAACAGGCCTTCCTAACTTACAGTGCTGCCCAGAGCTTTGATTTATCTCTTCAAGGAATGAGTGCAGTGTAGCACTGTATGTGATCTTTGCTGTCTGAGACAAAGCCTTTATCTGATCAGCAATTCAAACCTATCTACAAGTGCTGGGTCAGCAGGTTAATTGGAAGTTTGTGACTGGTTTGACGATCCAGGAAAACTAGAATGGTGTCTCATAGGTTTGTGTTTGTAAGACACGAGCATGTTGAGGTCAGTAAGTGAAAGGCCTTGGAGAAGCATCCCCAAATTGTTTCAATTCCTGTGTCAGCAGAGCACTGTTACTATTTAGTATTTTGAGATTTACTGCCAAAAGGAAACTTCTAAAGCAAAGCCCCCCGGGGGCTTGTGATTGTATAATTCTAAACAGTGTAACAATACTTTTTGTAGTTTTATCACTGTGCTGCCTGAGGCCAGCAAACTGCAGCTCTGGAAGGTTTACTTCCTCGGAATGATTTAGGACAGGGTATTTGAGTTACAGAGTTGCTCAGAAACCATGAAGACAGAATGAGAGGGAAGTGGGTTTACTTGGACAGGCATCTTACTCTGTTGCTTTGCTGCTGCTGCTGCTGTTTACCCATGCAAACCAACAGGCTCCTTCTGCACAGTGACTCGCTGCTCCTGTAGCTCCTGCAGCACCTTATCCAGTGCTTCTGGCACATCTTCTCCAGCTGTTCACTGACAAGAGCCTTCCTGTGGCCCTGCTGGCTGCTCAGTCTTCAGTGGAATGATTGAAATGTGTTTGCCTTTGGAAAGGCATGTGTAATGATGGCACAGGCAGTCCCTTGGTGGTGGCTTTAGGCAAAAAAGGACAGTGTGACTAATACCCAGTCCATGTTTTGTGCTCTTGCTACGTACCACACAACACTGTAATGCCTCCAAAATTTGTCTCTCTTCCATTAAAGAATTAAATTTTAATTGCTTTTACAAGGATGCTTCTAGGATGGTCTTTTCTGAAACTTTAAGACTTTTTCTTTAAATTTATCCTCCTCATTCTTTATGGGTTATTAACTTTGGTTGTCTTTAACACCACGAGGCAGACACCATAAATTGTTTGGGAACTAAATTAATTCACGTTGAGATGTAAAGCTCTCCTCTTTTTTTCCAAGCTTCCTGCCTCGTGCTAGGCCAGATTCTTTAATTGAGAAGTGCAAGGGAGGAAGAAATTCTTGTGGTCCATGCAAAGACAGACTGACCCTTTAAGTCAGATGCTTTTTAAAATCTGCATTTACACTTCTTTTAAAGCCTTAGCCAACTACCTGTCTGTAGAATATCTGTGCTTCAGAGCAATGGCCACGTGGGAAAATGTTTCCAGTGCATGTTCAGTGCTGTGATGTACCTTATTTTTTAATGACTGACCATGGCAGTAGAGGTAATTCTTGCTATCTGCTGAGCTTGCTCTGTAGCTCTGAGCTGTTTGGAAGTAAACCTGTTTCCTGTCCCCTCCTTCATGTTTCATTAAATCAGCAGTTTCTGCTAATTCTTAGATGTTGTGTCATATTTGGTTAGTGAAAGGGAAAACAGAGTTAATTCTATTGTGAAAAATTTCCTCTGAAAAATTCTGTGCATGGAGAGAAAAAGGATCTGCTACCACCATGGTCAGGAATTTCTGCTCAGAGGAACTAAAAAAATTTATTGTCAAAAACCATCTCTTATTTCTTGTAAGACAGTAAATGCAAGGTGACAAGAGTGAACTGCTGTTGGGGTAAAGAATGTTTAATTTCCCCATTTTTATCTTTCATGCTAAAAATAAATGCTCAATTTTTAACAGTGCTGCATGGATTCATGATAAAGACATTTCAGTGAGACAATGTCAGTATTCCACCACCTACGTGCATGATTTTAGCCCAGAATGTTGATATCTTTGTCCATCAAGATAAATAACTTCATCGTTGCCTGGGTTCTTTGATCCATATCCTTTTCAATATTCTACTGCAACACAGGAACTGATCAGACAGCTGATTTCTCAGGGTTTCTTTCTTCACCAAATGCCACAGGATCATTTTTTGCTAATAATGCAGTAAATACAGTAATTTAATACATCTCAAGACTTACAGTAGCTTTTTTGATGTTGGTAGAATGCAAATTTTTAAATACTTTCTTAGTTTTGTCTAATAAAATTAGAGAAGGAGTTTTTTGTCTTGTTTCATCTTTTTAGTCTTACAGATTTGAAAGAAAACTGGCGTATTGAATATGCAACACTTTGTGAATTACCTAATACCACGCTTTGGAAAAAACTGTGATGGCCTTCATGACCTCTTCTCCCTTGCTAAGTTGCTAAAAATTTCCCTGACAAAGCTGAAATGTGTACTTTTCTGCGTGCATTTGTGTGTTGTCAGGCGTACATCTGAAAATATGGAGAAGCTTGTGCTTCAGCAACCCACCCCACGTACTTTCATCTAGCATTTTTCGCATGCATGGAAACTATCTCTTTGCATACATGGGAGTAATTAAATTCCTTGTTTGCAGTAGCCTCTTTTTGCTGACTGAGAGGTTCAGCGTTACCCAGGCTTGCTCCAGCCCGAGACAAACCTGCCAGTCAACAAAATGGATCACTTAAGGTACAAAATAAATAAAACCCTTAATAAAGTGAGTGTTTTCTACCTTTGTACATATACTTGATTGCTTCACTAAAAGCTACATATGACTGTTTGTTGAGGTTTTTTTCAGCCTTAGGACTTGGATCATGAAATGAAACATTCTAGCAAAAACTTCAACTGGTACCATTTCTGAGCTAGGCAAAAATCACTTTTTCCTTTAGCAAAGGGGTTTGGAAGGACAGAAGTCCTTTGGTGCCTCTGACAAAGAGAAAGGTGACACACTGGATCTCTTGATGTAGTAAGGGGGACAGGGAAGAAGAAAAAGTAGATTTCATTGGTTTGCCATGAGGTTATCCTAACACCATTGTGTAGCAACATAAGGAAATAAAACATAAGGATATTCTGAGCAGAAGGAACACATGATGCGTCTTTTGTACTTCAGGTCTGTCAGATATGAGCTGATGATACACTTTTGAAGAAGTCAGGCTATTTTAATATTGGAATGGAGGTTCCTTCATCTGATTCCTCCTTTTCAGTAGCGTTCTTCTAAGAAATATTTTTTCACTGGGAAAGGTTCCCAAGAGCTATTTCTAGGAGGTATGACAGAGCAACCATTGTGGTTTTCCTTTAAACTAGCTTTTAAATTACATCAGATGCCACCTACAGTGTACTAAGCCCTCTGGCTTGTATTTGTTTCATTACTGTGAGGTGGTTTCTGGAAAATAAGAGAATATTAATGCCAATTCAAAGCTTGGACTGGCACACCTATCACCTAGAGAAAAACTGTGGTGATATAAAACGTATTTATCCAGCAATTCTTGTTCAGTGTGGGCATCAGTTATATTCTGTGATAGAATGGAAAGGTGAGATAAAGCCTGTAAATGTGACATGTTTTAAGGACTGATGAAAGCAAATCACAAACTATTTCTGCAGAAATACTTTTCAGTTGCCTCTTTCACAGGAGATTATTCCACGACCTGAAGGCACTAAATTTCTTTTTGGCGAGAAAGAATTCTTTGTATTTTTGGTCTGACTCCTGAAAGTAATGTTTATCTCTTGTTTTATTGGTTCAGATTTCTCTGGAGAGCTTACAGTGACTGTTCTGATTACTCAGAGCCTATTGAAAATGAGGTCCTCAGTCTGAGCTGGAGCCTCTAGGCATAATTGTAATGCAAAAAATAGTTCAGGGTACTACATGAGTGATTTTGTAGATATCCTAAAGCACTTGTTCTCCCTTGAACTTCTAAGTATATTAATTATTTAACAAGCATGACTTTGCAGATGTAGTCTGAAGATTGCTGCTAATACACTTCTCTGTCCCATACGACGTTGTCTGTCCTTAAGGGAATGCCTGCACTGCTCGTGCTTGGAAGTCAGGATTGCAGCCTACTCTTCTGGCATTGTTTGAAAGTTTAATTGGCTTGAGCAGTTAAGGAAGATTTATACTTGAGCAGAGACTTCAGAAGTGTACAAACACCATTATTAGCTTGTGACACTAAGGTCTTGTATTTTGGGTTTGCTTTTAAGTGAAGAGTGGAAAACCAGAAAAGATTAGAGTGACCTGATCTGACTCCGTTCCTCTCTGCCTTTGCCCTTCACTTCTTCCTCCACAGTCCCCAAAACTGTCACCAAGAAACAGCCTCTAAGTTTCACTCCAAAATAACTATCTCTTCTCAATCCACTCTCATTTTAAAGCCAAAATTACAGTGTTTTTCTGGCATATGGCAGTGCTTTTCTTAATTTAGCAAGACTGATAATGATCTTTATAGATATTTGTTAGCACAGGTATGTAGGCTGGTATTGAAAGTGTAAGTGAAAAACAAGAGCAATAAAGGAAAGGAAAAAGCCAATGAAACCAAAACTGCACACATTCTTGGGAGGCACTTATTTTTCTGCCCTTCTGGCTTCTTTTTTGATATTATTAAAGACTTTTCTGCCAGCATATTCTTGCCAGTCTGCCCAAAAACATCACAAAAGGTGTGCAACACTTTTAGAAGTATCTGTAATTAGTATTCAGTGGTTTAGGGGAGCACTTACAGATAACCACCTTGGAGTGCATGTGGATCACACACAGCTCTTTCTTGTTGCATTTACTGCATGGAAAAGAAATGAATGGGTGCTCCATCACATTGTCCAAAGCTGCAGCAGCCAAGTTCCTGTTGGTAGTAATTGCTTGCTTGCATGTGTGTATTGTATATAGACATATTGATTTTAATCTGCAGTTTGGACATAGAGGGTGAATATCTCATGAAAGACAGAAAGCCCAAATGGAGAAAAACCAAATACAGGCACATGGTGCCTCAGATGTCTCATCAGCTACTGGATGATGACTTTCCACAAACTGTTCAGTCCTGGCTCATATTGACAAAACTGTTTTAAAACAGTTCATCCATATAATATGAACTATGGAAAAGGAATTGGAGAAGCCTAACTATCCTTGATGGCAAGAAGAACAAAGAAATGTTAGAATACTGTCCATGGTTATTACCTTTTGTTTGAGTCCATGTATGTCTGTTTGTATGGTGAACATTGGAAGTTTTTGTTGTTGGTAGCTGCATTAGGTCCCTATTTTCTCTTAGCTGCCATCAGGCTCCAGACACAACCCTCAGCCTCACAGCTGACTTCACAGCTGTCCTGTGAGCTCACTGCTCTGTGCTTTATTTACTTGTTCTTACGAGATATGCTGCTGGAGTGCTGTTTCCTCATCCCTAGTAAAACTCTTACCTGAAGAACCAAAACCACACAAAGAAAACACAGGAAAAGAATTGACTGTATACTTAGCAGTTTGTTTTGTAACAGGCATGTTCCCATCACTACTGCCCGCAGAATAGGTCAGCAGTGGTTGAGGAAATCATCATACTCTGCACAAATACTTGAAGTTCAAGTGCAAAAGTACTATGTACAGTGCTCCTGTTTTGTCAGTCACTGTGCCCTGGCATGGGCTTGGGAACTCTTAACATTTAAACTTCATCTTCCTTGCATCTTTCCTCAAGTGTCTAAACATTTCTCAAGCACTCAAGGAAAACTCATAGATTTAGTATGGGTAACCAAGGCACCCTGATATGCACCACTTCCTCAGACCTACCAGCCTGAAGAAACTCCCTTCCAGCAGATGGGACCCAAGAAGAGCTTACCCAAAGGAGGTAATGAGCTATGGAAATAAGACTAAAATCAGAGGTCAGCACATGTTTCACCAGAGATCAAAGTGTACTAGTAGTAGAAATATTTCTCTTCCGTGTCTCTGCAGAGCAGCTTTTGCCAAGTACTTCATTGCTACAATGAAAAACCTGCATTATATGAGCAAGAGTAATGGGACATTTCTTCTAGAGAATCTTATTTTTGAACCCTCGAGGATAGAGTTGCTGGCAGCTTACCACACTTATAGGACAGTGTACCTACCATTGTAGTTCCAGATTTGTTGTTCAAAATCACTAATCTTCTGCCCCTCTCCGCCTGATTTTTTTTTTTTCTATTTCAAAAGTTGAGGAAAGAGAATATGTGCTTTGCACTACCCTTTTGTGGTCATGCACAGAGGAACAGGAAAAAGGGACACACACCACGAGGTTCTGCAGCAACACAACGCTAAAATAGTGCCATGGAGGGGGAAAGGAAAATTGTCATGAACAGCATAGGGAGAAAAAAATAAGGGAACTCTCAAAGCAGGGAGACAAGGCATAAAGAGCATAAGGTGACAGCAGTAGCAGACTAGCCAGAGCTTTGGCCATGGGGTCAGGCAGGAGAGGGAACAGAATCACAGAGGAACCTGAAGGGGAAGGAGCAGGGACTGAGAAAGTGGCTCCTTCTGATGCTCCTGACCCACTCTCAGAGTTCCCATTCAGACCAAGCAAAGCTTTAAAAATGCCCCTGTTCTGGGGCATTTTTTCAAGCTTCAGTCACGTTTTGTGTGATGAGCTCAAGAGGAAGTTTGCAGTGGTTTTACCAGTGTAGGAGGAGTGTGGAAGCAAGTACAGGGTTGGGGGAGAAGCCAGTTGCTGCACAGATATCTTGAAGTTTGCTGTGCTACAGACTGGCAAAAGCAAACAGGTTTTATAGGTAGATTTAATGCATGTGTGATATTTTTCACCTCCCATATCTGCAGCGTACTTTGCTCTGCTTCTTATTTTACAGAGTGCTACCTTTATTTTGTCATTACTGAAGAGGCCTTATCTGTGTGATAAATGTTCCTGGTACCTTCTAACAGTGCAAAGTGTACAGGTACATGGAGTGAAGGGAGGGGAAATTGGGCAGTGTGTAGGCTGATGGAGCAATTGCACCCAGCAGTGGCAGTGCCACCACTCTCGGTGTGCAGGAAACAGCCAAGAGAGCAGAGCTGCACAAAGCACAGCACAGCTATTCCCTTTGTAGCTGACCAGAATATCCTCAATTTAAGTGGCTTCATCAAGAATGGAAACAATGATTTCCCTGTAAATTGCTAGGCAGCTTTCACATCTGCTCTCAAAATATTTCATGTGTCTGCAGAGCTGGTTTCTCATCCCAGGTGACAATTTGGAGAAGCGTAAGTGTGAGCTTTGCTGTTGTACAAAGTGTATATTGACAGGGCTGAGGGGTGGGGGACTTTCTTTTCCTGGTGCTGGTAGGGAACTTTTACACGTGGTTCTAGAAACCAGCTTGTCCTCATGGAGAAGTATTTCAAGGCAAAGCACATGCAGGGACCCAGAGTGGGAAACACATTCACTCTGCCACTCCCAAGTGGAGTGGAATTGGAGCCTTCCCAAGGGGAATGGCAGTGTCAGAGCAGCATGAGGCCCTTGGGGTTATTGTGGATGTGATGTGCTCCATATGGTGCTCACTCCTTAAACTTTGGACTGTTCATGCCACCTTGGTCCAACATGTCCTACACTGCTAGGATCAGCTTTGGGACAAGAAATTTGGAGTGGGATGTGAGAACAAAGCACTGCAAGAAGACCTGAGCTAAGGCTGAAAGGCCAGTAATCCTGTCTTACTACTTAATAATATCTAGTGTAATCTCTCTCACAAGCAGTTAGAGAAAATGAAGGTTTTGAATACCAGTACCAGGCTGAAGCATGACCTGAGAACCAGGCATGCTTATGCATGTACTGTTTTGTTCTGTGTACACTCTTTTTGTACAGTATATTTCCTATCTGGTTCAGGATTACCTTTATTCCACCTTGCCAGAATAAAAGTTGTTGCATAAAACACCTCTGTGAATTTATTTACAGGGAAGTAACAGAGATGGAAGATGTCCAAAACCAGCAATAGTTTTCAACTGTGCTTGCCAGGTCAGCTGCTTGCAAGGTCTAAGAGGAAACAAGAGAAGGAGATCCAGAATATAGCCAGACTTGTTGGAAAAGGATAGTACCATAGTCTGAGTTATGCATTTTCTTCTGCCTCATCCATATTTTTATGCTAACTAGTGCTTATTTCTGAGGGCCAAATGCTGCAGAAAACTTGTAACTGTTTTTCCTCATCGTGCACATATTTTTGGAACTTGTTACTGTCTTGCTGTAGGGGAAGGAGGAAAAAGCACAGTCTCTAGTTACTTCTTTTGGCTTGGTCCTCAGAGATTTGGGACAATCTTAAGGGACATGCAGAGAAGCTTTTGTGTTTCTGAGTTGGTAATTATCTCAGGGCAGTAAAATGCTTCTTCTCTGTGCGTCTAGTGGGAAATGGGTAGGTCAAGGGGCCTGTCTGGAACTGGTGCTAAAATGCTCAGGAACAAGGCCCACAGCTAGAAGTGAGGAGGCACAGTGCAAGAGGAGGTGGGGTTGCCAGTGTACAGCCATGGGCACTGCCAGTTAGGATTTTCAGTTCCAGCTGAAGTGAAAGATTACAGCAGACAGTAATATGGCACATATGGCACTGTGTCAAACAAGCAACTCTGTTCTGCCCTTTAGGAGGGATGTGTTTTCTGCTGCCTTTTTTTGCATCTTCTTTGACCTGAGGGCTCCATGGGTGTCATCGCAGAGCTAATAATAGCAGGTGCTAAAATCTGCCTGCATAGCCCAGAGGAAGAGGGGCTCACGGTGCAGATGGGAGCACGGCAGGAATCTTGGGCTCACTCAGCTCAGCTGAGCCAACCATTGTAAGCTGATTTGTAGCAGTCCATCAAGTGTTTGGGATCTAGTGGATAAACAATGTTACGCTGCAGTTTTTCTTCGTTTACACAGTTTTTCAGGACTTTAGACCGTTTAAAGACTCACAGCCGAATGCTCAGTGAGAAACAGGGTTGGCCTAAGTTTGTCACGCAAGATAAGTCTCCCTGAAGCTGTAGAGTGTTCTGCAGTGGTTCTGCAGGGCCAAGAAAGCAAAGTTAAGGGGGAGGAAAAAAGCATACAGGGTTTTATTATTTTTCTCTAGATTCACATGTTTCTATTTTTCTCTTGGAATGAGAAACCTGTCACTAACTACATCAGTGTGCTTCTCACTAGTTCATGATGCCTTCATCCAGAGACACATGTAGAGGACCAAGGGCAGTAGCACACCACAGACTTACACAGTGACTCACACCACCACTTGCAGTATGCCAGGGGACCTTTGAACCCTTATATGCTTCTGCACAAGTTGTACTCATCAGTATACTCTCAGATATAGGTCAGGTGTTGGTATGAATGTGGGCAGCAGACATGTTACAGCACCTGTTCTGTGCAGTGTTTTGAAGAACATGAAGCTTAGGACTCACCAGTTCACCTTGTCTAAAGGAGGATAATGTCTATCCACCACATTTTTCAAATAAGCTCTCCAGTAATACCAGAAGTAACACCAGCTCCAGTAACACCAGGAGTGCATCAGTTTATGCAGAAAGGTTTTGATACCTGAGAGGAACTGCAGGGGTGGCCTCTGCGTGATGATGCCAGAAGCTTCCCCCCTGTCAGACAGAGCCACTTGCAGTTGGCTCTCAGATGGACCTGCTGCTGGCCAAAGCTGAGCCCATCAGAAACAGTGGTAGCAACTCTGTGATAATGTATTTAACACAGGGTAAAAAAACCCTCTGTGCAACAGCAGCTGGGAGAAAGAAGTGAAAATCTGTGAGCAAAAGGGCCCTGCAGACACAAGGTCAGTGAAGAAGGAGGGGGAGGAGATGCCACAGGCATCAGAGCAGGGATTCCCCTGCTGCCTCTGGTGAAGGCTATGATGAGGGAGGCTGTCCCTGTGCAGCCCGTGGAGGTCTACAGTGGAGCAGGCATCCAGTGCAGCTGGTGGGGGACCCCATGCTGGAGGAGGTGAATTGGCCTGAAGAATGCTGTGACTCCTTGGAAAGCCCATGCAGAAGCAGAGTCTTCTCAGGACCTGTGGCCCCATGGTGGATCCACACTGGGGGAGTCTGCTACTGAAGGACTACACCCTGTGGAAGGGACCCACGCTGGAGCAGCTTACAAAGAACTGCAGCCCACGAGAAGGACCAGTGTTGGAGAAGGTCATGGAGGGCTGTCTATTGTGGGAGGCACCCCACGCTGGAGCAGAGGAAGAGTGTGAGGAGTCCTTCCCCTGAGGAGGAAGGAGCAATAGAGACTATGTGTGATGAACTAACCCCATTCCCCCTATGCTGCTGCAGGGCAGGAGGTAGAGAATTTGGGAGTTAAGTTAAGACCGAGAAAAAAGGGAGGAGTGGGAGAAGGTGTTTTAATATTCAGGTTTTATTTCTCATTATCCTACTCTGATTTGATTGGTAATAAATTAATTTCCCCAAGTTGAGCCTGTTTTGCCCTTGATGGTAATTGCTGAGTGATCCTTCCCTGACCCTCTCTAGACCCATGAGCCTTTTGTTATATTTTCTTTCACCTCCCCAGTTGAGCAGGGGATGGATAGAGCAGCTTTGGTGGGCCCCTGGCATGCAGCCATGGTCAACCCACCACAGCTGGAAAACTGGCACAAGGGTTGAGGACCACGGGAGTGGAGCTGGACTATGTAGTGGGTTTTGAGCATTATGATTCCTCAGACTACATGGCAAGACAAGAGACAAGCTGATGATGAAATCAGTGTTGCACAAAGGCTCCTGCAACAGACTAAGTATTTCAGTTCATTAGGTGGCATCACTGTGTCATTCACTATAGTCACTTCTGGACCAAACACATCTCCTTGCTCCTGCTGAAGGAGGGGCAGATGCAGAGTTCTAAGACAGTTTCCAGTTTTCCATGAGCTACAAGAAACTCATGTCACTTAGCCTACCATCTTCCTGATGCTGACAGTCATCTGTCAGCTGAGACTTTGCACACTGCCATGTTTTCATCAGTCCAGGATCAGGTGTCTGCCCCAAAACTGTTCCTTCCTTCAGGGACTGGCGCTGGCACCACTCCAAAGACTTTTCCCATTTTCCTCCATCTAGGCAGTTTTACCTGACCAAACAAAGTTAGTGGAGCCTGGAAGTGCAGTAGCTGCTGAATTTTCCTTTTCTTACTCCCAGTAACTGCTGCCAAAGCTGGCTTATATTTGTGGGATATTACATTGAGCTCTGTGCTCAGCCTCAAAGCAGCTGGGCAGCCACACTGTGGGTCTGGCTTTTTAGCAAACTGCTGACCCTGCAGCACACACCTTTTAGTGCACTTTTACCTCCAGGCAGGCTGGGATTTTTCTGTTGCTTCCCATAACCCACAAATGCAAACATCAAACCCACTTGCTGATTAAAGGACCACAAACAATCAGAATCAATATTGACCTTGCATTTAACCACAGGAGCTGAATGGCAAGACCTGAAGCATTTAGCTCTGACAAGGACATGGTGCCATGTTCACAATAGCATTCCTCAATTAATCACTCTGTCTGTAAGGAAAATAGGTGGTATGTTTTTGACATCTCTCTTCTTGGAGATAAGGGCTTAAGATGGTATTATATCAATGTTGTATCCTTGGGGCTGAATAAGGGTATGTCTCAGTGTCTTACACCACCTCTCTGATGATCACATGCAGGCACACAGATATATTTGTTGAAACCATGCGAGGCTGCACAGTCAGAGAGCTCTTGCAAAGAGCTGGTGATACACCATGACACTGTGTGGGAGCAAAATGCCAGATGAGCAGCCCTTGTAGACAGAGCTCTCATTTACAGCAGGCATAATTGTGACAGCTACCCTTCCACTCTTCTTCCATCTCTTCTTGGAGGTGTTGCTTATAGGTATTAGAGGAAAAGGAATTACCCCGTCTATCTCTGCAAGTTCCTAAGTCTTACCTCTTGTGTTTTGGTGTTTCTTCCATCATGTCAAGATGTCAGTAGCAGGACTGTCTCTCTACAGAAGCTTGGCAGAGGATAGACTTTGTTCCTGTGTGAACATTCGTGACAGACATCACTAAAAGCTCTAACAGGAGTGAAAGGTTCTCTCTCTTCACCCAGATGACCCTAAGTGCTCTTACTGACATAAATGAACAAAGTAAAAGTTCCAGTGACCTCTGATAAGACACGTTTTTCTATTCTGGCTTAGTTCCTGCAGCCCTTGCTCAAGTAAATCTTTTCATTAAAACAGATGAGGCTTTTTGACAAGAATGCTATGACCCATCTTACTTTTCTCAGAAGATCTGTTTTTTCTTACGTCGTGGTAATTGCTTGAAGCAGTAGAGAACTCTCGTTACCCTGCTGCTTCTGAAGCAGTCTTATCATTCTGACTACAGAACACGGGCAAGGGATAAGGCAATTAGTTTATGGGTAAAATGGCTAATTTGATATTCTTATCAATAAAAAAATAAACGAGTTTTTCAAAGCGCTTATTATGCCCTGTGTGCTTGTGCACCTCACTAGAAAGCTGTGAAGTGACTTTTCAATAAATGTTACTGGCTGAGGTGAGGATTTGGCATGGGATGCAATGCCTACAAAAGCAGTGTGGCACTGCTGTAACCCTTCAGGGGGGGTTAACCCCCAAGCAAATACCAAAACAGTACTGATGCTACTTCAGGAGCACTGCAGATGTGTAGGGGTAGCTTTCCTATGTTTGTTATTTCAAGTCTCACTTAAATTCATTAGTTCCTGCTGCATATTCCTGATAATCCATGTAAATGGGGCTATGATGCCATTTGCGATGGGAGAATTAAGACGTACCTCAGATGTGAAATGAAAAACAAGAGTGGCATATAAATTCTTTAGAAATAGTTCTCAGGAACCCAAAACCTTAAGCAGTACACAGCAAAGGAATAAAGATGCAGATAATGTGCTGGACCAGAAATCTGGGCAAAAGGTTGTGCAAAGGAAAAAGCAAAGTAATGAAACCCTGAACCACAGAAATGTATTCTCAGTTCTGTAAAATCCTCTAAACTCTTTGCAGCCCTCTGATTCTGGATCCTCTTGGCCTGATTAGAAAAGGCCACTCTGACTTGCGTGTTTATTTATGGTCAGAGGGTTTGACTGTAGGTTTCTCAACTGGGAAATAGTCCACTGTGCTGTGAAACTGGCTTTATCATGGGACAATGAGCTATCTGAGGCAATTGCCCATGCAGGGAGGGCAGTGCCCACTTTCTAATTAGCTAACTATTTATTACAGCTTTTTAAACATGTCGTAATGTGAACATCAATATTGCAAATAACGAGGCAGGGCGAGGGGAGGTTATGGGCCCTGTGGCATGGTTTGTTGGACAGGACTGTGGAAATTTCTTACTTACAGAGACACTTAAATTTAGCAGGCATGTCAGTACCATGGAGGATTTTTCATCATGGGTGTGGATAGCTTCCCTCGGTGAGAAAGCTATCCAAATGAGCAGCTGCACATACTTGATCAGAGTTTTCCAAGCAGTGACAGCACTGATTATTGTATTGATAATAAACAGCTACAGTTTAGCTGTAGCTACATTAGCTACACAGTCAGCTAATGCCCTTCCATTAGCTGAGTGTGCTGGCATAACCCTGTTATAGGGGAGCAGGGAGGAGGACCTGACTTTCTTTGCACAGAGTTAACCAAGAGTCCTTACTTAGAAAATCTGTTTCAAAAAGGGTTTTCTTAACTCAGGGCAGTACTATGCAAACTTGCACTTAGGAAGGTAGCAGTGCTGCCCAGGAACGTGATGCAAATGACTGAGTGACTATGCAACTGTGTTTTAAGAGGCTGAAAATCCTATTTATAATTGTTTCTGTAAGCAGCCTTCTTGATATAGCTCAACCAAATCATGGCATGGCAATTAGTTCCTTTCCATGGACTGGGTTTGGTGCATTTTAGTAGTCTCTGAGGAAAACAGCATCTGTGCAATTGCAGATAGATATAAACAGATAGAAGTGGGTGGTTCTAACCAATAAAAGTACTAGGATTTGGACATAGAGCAGTAGGTCCAAATATCATCCTGATGTTGTCCAGCTCCAGCAAATGAGTTTGGAAACAGACGCCTGAATGTTTTTTTTAGAGATGTGGAGCTGCACGGGCATCCACTGCACCATCTTGTGTATGTTCACATTAAGAAAAATAGTTTGCATTTAACACAGACTTTGAAAATTGTCAAAAAGAGCCTAATTTCCTAGGTCTGTTCACTGTGCAGCCCTGTTCCCCTGGGCTGCTCCTATCACCTGTTATTGCCAGATCCTGATTATGCCAGCTGGAAACCAAGTATCTGTTGCAACTTACAGAAGGAGTAGCTGACTTGGAACCTACTACCTAAAACAGTGACAAATGAACAAGCCTTGCTGCACTGGGCTCTGGTTCTGTGGTTGTTGCCAATAGCTCCTTCTTGAAATAATGCCATGGGGAATTGGCCTGAGTGCAGTGCTAGGTCATCTATCACAGTTTATCCTTCTCCCCCACTTATTCTCATTTCTTTTCACTCACCCACCATTAGTATCTGCCTTCCCCACAGTTCTCCATCGTTTCAAACCCAGTGCTGCTTGCTGGAATGTGATTGTTTATTCCTTATGTTCATCTTCGGGAATGTTTTTCTCCTTCATGAACAGGGACCAAAACACTGCACAGTGCACCCATATCAATGCATTATCTCTGCTCCTTAATGCATACACCATACAAGAGATGGTTGTTACTGCTCAAGTATGTGAAATTGTGACAAGTGGAAAAAGCTGTGGAGTGCCAAAATGTACATTAGCATTAACCACCTGGACAGTGCACTCTTCTCCAAGGAGGATGGTTCTTCGAATGTTTTATTGATTCTGCAAAGATGACTTCCTAAGGAAAACTATTTCAGAACAGCCACTTCCCTATTTCAGAATAAGTATTTCCCCGGAGTTGCCACATTTCAAGAAAGCTGAGGACTTCAAAATTCAGGTAATACTCATTTTCCTCCCCAGAGTGATGTTTTAAGAGCTGGCCTTGCACAACAACAGAGGACCTCACGCATTTGATGAGGGATGTGGTGAGTGACAGCAGGTGCAAAAGATTAACCCAAGCTCCTGTGTGGTGCATGAGGGCCTCTCTAACAATTTCTCTGTCAAAAGAAGTCATTCATCTGAGCTTCCCACCAGAAAATGCACAAATGTAATATATGTTTATTTCAAATCAACTATAACCTACAAAGGCTGATGTAATGGTGAGAGATTAAAAAAAAAAAAACAAACCAGCAAATCAAAAGCCAACAGCCCCTTCCTGGCACTGAAGGCATAGCATGGGCAAAACAAAGAGCATTCCTGGGAAACAACTGCCATGCAGAACACTGGCAGAAGACTAGCACTCCTGGAGTGCTGACACCAACAAATGGAGCTTTCTTACTGCTCAGCATTTCGAGGAAAAGTGACATAGTATCCACAGTGGGTGGTTCCCTGTTTAATGCTGAAATAGTTCCCACTGTCAAAGTCACTGTGGGACTAATAAAGCTTACCATGACCCATACACCAACACCTTCCCAGCCTGTTGGAAAATCCCAGAAGGCTAATTTCAGTGTTTACCAGATCTCCAGCCCTGCCGTGTGTGTGTGCCATGGCATACCAGAAGTGTCTTCTATAGCAGGCCAAGTCCAAAAGTGACGTCCACTTCACTTGAGAGAACTGATAAGCCAAATGTAATGCCCTACTTTTATTTTCTGCTAATGGGCTCTGCTACTATCTTATATCTATTATCTAAAAATAGATAATCAAATTTCTTGAAAAAAAGCCCAAACATAAACTTGTCTACAGACAATGCATGCCATAAAACCCTCACATAAATGCCTAAATACCTACAAATGAATCCACCTTTTGCATGACAGCTCAGTCATTCATGAATGTGTTTATACCAATCTGCAGCATATTTAAGAAAGCAAGCTTGGTATTCAGCAAATTATTGCCAACTAAACCAGCACTCTGAGTTTTCTGGGCTTAATGAGAAACCTACTTGAAGTCTGAACTCATAATTTCTACTGGCTTGTGTGAAGGCAGAAAATCATGTCTTGTGTAGTGGTGATAGACAGAATTACCACTGATGGCAGAAATGAATCATGCTGCCTGAGGTTGGCTGACTCTTGGTGATGATGTGGTTGACTTTCTGGCAACATGTTCAGCATGCTCTGTGCCCCCCAACCAAACAGAATAACCTGGACAAAGCTGGTGAGCCAAATACATTGGAAAGAGAGACTCCAAAACGCAGAACTCCTTCCAGTGGACACATGCACAGCCACAGGGGGAGCTAAACTTTGTCACTAGGTGGAATGTTCTGTGGATTGTTTTTTTTGGTGGTGTGCCTTTTTTTTTTTTTTTTTTTTTTTATTCAAAAAGCTTGATGCTTTTCCACAGCTAGGCTAAGCTACCAACATTCCCCATAACAGATTATTTCTGATCCTATGACAGTCGCTCCCATGCTTACTCTGGACAAGCATTAAGAAACTGATTCAGGTTAGAACTAACCAATTTGGCCATAAACTCCCAACATTTACTGTAGCTTAGTACCCAGTTCAGACACATCTTTGTAGACAGTCTTAAGTTTCTATAACCTCAACAGCTAAAGAAAAGAACTCTCTAGATGACTGATATCTCATGGCTTTATCTCTATTTCCCTTTAGGAACCTGCTTCCCATTTAGGCTTTTTATTTCAACTGGCAATTCAATGAACTTGGCATGAGCTGAAGAATTCATTATCAGTTTTTAAAACAATTTAGCATGAAATTTCATGCAGTAAATTATCCCTTAAGGAAATGACTTTGAGAGTGTCAAATATAAAAATTAATTGAGCCAAATACAGAGTAGACAATATTGTGCCTTGTAGGTATTTTTAATGCAGATGAGCATATTATGGTGACAATAAAGTCTTCTACTGATCACCACAGTAATCTGCATCACAATCAGGAAAGTGACACACACATGAGTTCCAGTCAAAAGGAAAGACTTCGAATGTATTTTTTAAGAAACTTTTCCTTCCTCGGGATACATGCTAAATCAAACCAACAATACTGCTGATAAAATTATGGCTTAATCCACTTGGCAGCAAAATGGTCAAGTGACATGAAAAAGACTCAAGCCTGGAAATTATTGACAATAATACCCTACTCTTCAGAGAATTTTTAACATTAATTCATCTGCAAGATGCAAGTGTTTTTCTAAAGGAAATGTACTTTATGTAAAAGAAAAAAGGTAGTCCACCAACTGAAAGAAAACATTTATTGAATCAAAGTCAATACTTTCCTTTTAATATCTACAAGCCAACACTGAACTGACTTTATTCAAGAATGAACACAATGTACAAAAAAAGTATGTCTGTTATAAAAATATGTCAATTCTTTTTCCTGGCTTTTGAGCTGAAAACATTTTGGCAAGTGCAAGATAGGTTTGGCAAGCAAATTTAAGCTGCTATTACCAGTAACAAAGATCAAATAATTTTGTAATAATTTTGTAGTATAATTAAGAGTCATTGATAAAGTGGCATTGGAAATATTAACCCCTAAAAAAAAATATATATATCACTGCACTGCCATGTGTTTATGCAGCCAGACAACTGAACATCTCGATCTTCTGTCATCAGGAATCAGTACCTTTATCAGTGAACACTATCCAACCTAATTTGAACTATTCAACCAGATAAGTGACATCTACCACTGAAATACAACTTAGGGAAGGCAAACTACCTCCATGGCCCACGTATTTTACATGTTGTTTATGAACAGCGAGAGGAGATTAGGTAGGTTCAGAAATGTTTAAATCAACCAGACAGCTGTTGCAACGTGAAATCAGGGAAATGATGGAAATAGAATAAAAAAATCATTTATGACAACAATCTACATGCATGTTTGCATATAAAAATGGATCTGATTGAGCTCAGTAATGCCTTATTTGATGGGATGGTTTTGGTTTTTTTTTCACATAAAAATTTCATGTAACCAGGACTCAAATCTTTGACGCCTCTCAAACCACCAAGGAGCAAAAAAAGGGACCATTTACAGAGATAATCCGAAAACAGTGCAGTATTAAAATGCAGTTTCACAACATATAAAAGAAACATGCTTCGGAACCTGAGCAAAAGGCAATTTACTGACTTAATAAAAAGTCACCCTGTGTGTTGTTTTCATTGGCACCTGTTCTGCCAGATTAGTATGTTGCTCTTAGCAACTTCCATGGCCCCTAAATATTCAGTACACAGAAACTGCCAACTACTTAGAAAGGTCTACTAAACTTTTCAGCTAATATTGCAGGCAGTCTGACATGCTGCTACTGGAAATGACCGTACAGCTTAAAATTAAGAAGAACTGTAGAAAGAAAAAGAAGCAGCCAAACATGTTGCTCTTCTTTTTAAATAGACTAAAGCAATCCCACAACACTTAGATACGGTACTACACTGGTTTACAGTCTCAAGGTCAGCTCTTTCAAAATAAATATACCGAACATTTACAACAAATGCCTCATGAATGCAAGTTCTCTCTTTATTATTTCAAGGCCAGTTGTGTGAAAACTAAAATAAAGACATAACTCTGAAGCAGCTAAGTTACAAGTCCTTTTTCAGAAACAGGCATGACTTGGTGCCACAGCAAAATTTTTCACATCTGCAGTAAGCAATTTTTTTTTTTCTCTTTTAGCACCAAGCAGGCCACCATACAAAGCAACCTCACAAAGCATGCGGTCATCTACTCTGTTGATTTTGTACGAAATAATTACTTGTGCTTGCAAGGTCCCAGACCTTTCAAAAATGGGTGTGAACATCAGATGATTGAAGACATTAATGGAAACTCATTCATTTCTAAATTACTCGAGTGGAGGGCAAAAGATTAAAACACTATAAAGCAACATGATGTTTTGCATTAGTATCTGTCAGGAATGAGGAAAGCTAAGGTTGGTGCTTTAATTTGCCTTAAAACAAACAAAAAAGTGAAAACCAATCCTAAACAGCTCTACATCCATGATACTGGTAGAGGCCAATGCGTGCATGCCACTGAAAGGCACAGTTGGACCAATCTGATAAATGGCATCATCAGAGCAAAACAGCAACTTTTCACTGGACTAATCACAAAGGGTGAACAATGAGCCATCACTTCTCTTGTCATGAGCACAGAAAGCAGTCACCAAGGCAAAAGAGAGGACACAGGAAAGAAGACACAGGAATTCACATAAACCTGAAAGACAGAAAACACGTTATTAAACCGAGTTTTGAGCATTCTGAGTAACAATTTTCCAACTGTAACGCTGCTATTCATTGATTTAACACCACACATTTTATGGAACCATTGCAAAATCCCTAATCATATACTAGCATACCTCTGAGATGATTTGTTTTACAACTAACTTCACTTGCAAAGATTAGTCTACGATATCATTTTTGGTTAAAACAGGCTTAAGGACAGACTGATACAGTCAGAACAATCTCTTGTTCATTGTGTAAAGAAATTAGCACATTTACACACTATCAAATTTTTTACTCAGAAATGGATTTTAAAATTGGTCATCATAAAGACACAGCTTTTTATAGGCAGCTAATTATGGAGTCGCATGATTGTTCTTCCTACTACTCTATCAGTGCCTAAAAAACAGAGTGCAATACTTACTGGAAAAGTATCCCCAAGGTTATCCTGCCTTCGTATCTACAAGCTGCATCTGAACATTTGCAGACATGCCACCTCCATAGCCTCCCTTGGATTGCATTTGGTTCTGAATTGAGCTGACCTGGAGACAGAATGGAAAAGGGGAGCAGAGGAAAGAAGAAAGACAGTGAGCTGTGGCATCTTCTTGTTTCCAATTTTGTTTCTTCTTGTAGGTTTAGTTTTCAAGTGCTCCTTTAACAGTACAGCTACATTACTTTTGCATGAAGGTATGTGCAGCAAAGGCTTGCTGGAATTCTAACATCTGCACATAGCTCAGCAGGAGAGATGGAAGAACTGGTGCTGAGGCAGAAGTTTTTCCTCTCTCCCAAAGAAAAGTGGCTGATTCAGGCTTTCACTGACCCACTTGATGAATCAAAAAAATAAATATAAAAAAAAAAATCAAATATCTTACTGGCATTGACTCCACCTCGCAAACTATAATTCATCTTGTTATATGGAAAATGTTCTTTGGCAAGTATGATAAACCAGAGAAGTTAACACCATTATGTTAAAAATATAATAGACAACTTTCAAATATCTGGATAGTATCTGCACTGTACAGCTAATTTCAGATTATTGAAATAGGGATAAAACAGGGCTTTCTAAATCAAAAAGGACCTTTTTGTTTGTGGAATGTTTTTGATTTATCTATTTATGTAACAGCACACAATGCTTTCATTGATTGCTACTGTTCCTTTAAATGGAAGGGCATTTATTATTCAAATCATAGTCAATCTGAACTTCCCTGAAAATAGCTTATTTGAGAGTATTTTTGCCGGGTGCAAATAAATACATAAAGACATGCCCTTCATGACCCCAGGACATGCATATCCCACTATGACTTGCACTGCCTCTATCAACAACAACAACAACAAAAGGGAATCCATAGTTCTTTCCTGCTTGTGTTGCATGAGACAAAATAATCATGTCCAAGTGCCTGCAGGAAGACAACTAGAACCTTAAAGGTTTGACCTTTTTCTCTCTGCACCCCAGAGCATACATAACAACCACACAATGAGCAGAAACCAGCATTCATGCAAGGCCACGCCTGCAGGGCACCACTTGCAATTATTTCATGTATGCTCCTTAGCAGAGACCTAAAATCATCACTGGAAAGCTGTATTAAAACAGCACAGGAGAAATATTTCCAAGTAGCTTGCACAATATTTTCCCTGTCTACAAAGACAAAAGAAGTACATCTTTTTTTTTTTTTTTTTTCCACAGCACAGCAAAACACAAGCACACATAAAATGAATCTGCAGAACTCTCTTCCACACAGTTTTTCAAACCTGTGTGACGAAAGAGCCTGGTTTTTTTGACCTTTATCTTCAACAGCATGGCATACTGCAATGCTATGCAAAAGGTTGTGTTTTTACGTATTTAAGCAGTGCAATGCAAAACCATCTTCCACCTTGGCCTTTTGCTAAAATAAGCGATACATCTGCAGCAAAGCAATATTACCATCCCAATTTTCTTCAGGGAAAAGCCAATACTCAGAGCCAATACTCTAGTGCATCTGACATCAGAGACCACAAATTCCGTAAGGAAGTGTGGAGAACTGCAATCACACTCATGGGGATGTGTTTAATAACTTTCACATTTCACCAAGCTGCTCTTCTTCTTCACCAAGCATCTTCTGTTGCCCATTGAAACAAAGGAGTTTCACTTTCATAGTTTCTTTTTTTCCTCAGAAAATGGTTAATCTACATGTAAATGCATTCAAAAGAGTGACTTCAGGACGTTTGTTAATTTCATCTCAATGAACCCTGCCTCCAGTGAAAAAGAACTAGGAAAGTCTCCAGGCCACATCACCTTTCAGCCTGACAACTTGCCTACAGGACTTTAAAATTTCTGAGAGCAGCAAATCAACACAAATTGCAAGGCTAAGGCGTAAATTTTTATGAGTACTTCTTCCAAAGGTTAGAATAATTTCCCTGGTTCCTGAGTCACACACATAAATGCTTGTGTTAGTGGGTAAGGAACTATCAGTCTAAAATGCAGAGGTTGTTGCACTTGAAGCAGAGAATGCAAGAAATTAAATTTGACTGCATTAACAGTTCCGTGGCTATTTTGTATATGAAAATCTTTGTAGGAGACATACAGTGTTAAAAACTCTGAACAAAAAGCAGGTCTAACTGCAGAAGCAGGCATATAGGGTAGTATTCTTCCTCAAGAACCCTCCTTTTGAGGCAATTTGAGCTGAAACCAAACCAAATTTTTATTCTTTCCCAAAGATGTCATTGCCTTTCTTTGATGATACATAACAGCAAGGCTCTTTTCTCTTATGTTTAATTTAGATGGGATAAGGATTTGGAAGGGAAAGAGAATTGCACCAATTAAAGATCATACAAACTGTTGTGCTGCTTATGTGTCTCATTAATTTCCTTCTTTCCTTTTCTTTCCCACCCTTTTAGAAATAGGAAATAGCACAGATGGACCTTGAGAGAGAAAACAATTGAAAACTACACAAAAATACATTAAATCAAAGACTAGACTGAACAACATGAAGCAGAAGAAGAAAGCAGGAGATTTCACCATGGAGTATGAAACTAAAACAGGGAAGAAAGGGATGGGAATGAAAAAGAGCCAGTGCACAGGGGGCTCCTGCTGTTTAAGTGTACCTTTGACAAAGGAATGAGGCACTCTACAGAGAGAGCAAACAAAACAGCCAAATAACTCAGCAGTCAGAAAACTACTCACGCAAAATCATAAGGACATGTAATGAAGAATAACGGTGACGAAAAAAGCCACAGAGCAGACAGAAAGTGGATGAAGAAGCGAATTTATATGGGAAATTGTAATTAAATTGCAGGTATTTTCCTAGGGTATTTAGAAGAGAGACTCCTGAAGGAGCATAATCTCCACGCTACAAGTGAAAACTACGCAGCAGAAAAATATGTGGAGGTTAACATTGCAGTCTTGGAAATTACACTGCAAAGAACGAACATGGAGACCACCACAGCAGAGGCAGAAAATAGGCAGTGTGAAAAAGTAGAGATTTGAGTTTCTGGAGCAAGAGAGGGGGAAAAAAACCGCTAATTTTTTCATACAGATACTTTCTATCTGGGATCAGAAAAATCCCTCTGTCCACTGATGCACCACGTTATCCAAATGAAAAAAAAGTGAGAGAAAGAGCAAGTTATGAGCATTCAAAATGAAAAGGTCTATGCAGAGAGACAACAATAATTACGTACCATCTGGAGATAAACTGAAATGTCAGGCAAAGGTGAGGGCAAGCAGGGGGAAAAGTGTGAGGTGAAAAAACAAAGCTTCGGGCAAGTGCCACAAACCTCACGAGGCAGCTCAGCTGTGAGAGTGCAGAAGGTTCCCCCAGGAAAGACAATAAATATTTTAAAAGCAAAAGCCATGCTTAAGGAAAAAAAAGAAAACTGCTCAGCTTATTATCACTTTATTATTTCAATTTGAAATGCTTTAAATGTTAATGTAATACACTAGAATAAATAGGTAATTAGCTGTATCTAAATTCTATCAAGTTGAAGCTGTTTGGCATTTAACTTGCTCACAGATGTTTAGGACAAATCACTTTCAGTCCATTATGTTGTTTCAGGGAAAATGTAGTGTATTGTTTGTTATGTCAAATTTTCTAGCTTTGCCCTTCCCCATTACATGCTGAGTTACAAAAGTTTTTGTCCAGTCTCAGTAAGATCAATTTAAACTAGTTGAAACTACAAATGACCTCACTTGCCTACAATAACACCCTTCTCTTTACAGCTCTGCTCTCTATTCTGATACTTCTGACAGAGATTTTTCTTCTCTTTTGTCAACAAGGATTTTTCATCTCCAAACATGTTTTCCTTTAAAAAGGATTATTAAAGTCAAGACGTGTTTGTCACCATTATCTACATACAACCCTTTTCTATATATATTTGACCTTAAAAACAGATTGACATTGAACAGAAATTTGAAGCTGTGCAAGATAACTCTATTTCCATAATCATCATCTTAGCCTCTGATTTTCACTTTCAGAGAGGAAGGAAATATTTCTTGTTCCTATCACCTACAGGAAGCCACAAAACCTCACCTGTGACATTGGTTCCTCTGGAAATAATTCACACTGCAAAGAAGGCTACAGAATATAGAAAAACCTCAACAAGAACACACACACACAAAAAATGTGTTTGCACTAAAAACCAATGTAAGCTAGAGTTTTACATGAACTATATTTATAACAGCTTAAAGCATTTAAGGTAGTAAATGTGGTCAGTTGTAAAACACAAAGTCTCCCATATAATACTCTAGCATATTTTCAAATGTACCTCTATTTTGGTTCACGCATGATGTCAGAATAAATTTTTAATTTAGAGAGTATTCTGCACAATTTATACAGCATCTAAAATGCATTGTCAATAAATACAGGAATTAAAAAAAATTATATTCCATATTCTTGAATGCAACTGTTTGGGACCTGGAATTAAAACGCTAGCAGGTTGTTTCACACACATTATAGTGGAAAGACTCATTGCTTCAGCAACAATATACATATACTGCTCCTATGTTCTGCTTAATATCAAATTATGTTCATCTGCTCACACTTACTGAATTCATCCCACTGAATAGATCTCCTGATCCTACATGAGCTGTGTGAACGAAGTTTGTTGGCTCCCCAATCATGCTCCGATCAATCCGCCGTCGCCTTTTCTGAAAGGAAGGTAAGGAAAGTATCCAACTGAGATTCATTGCAAAGGCAAAACCAGCGTGTGTCATAAATGCAGAATTTAACCCTCTATAGGATATTGCATATACTGTAACATACTTCCATAGAGTCAAAAAGCAGGGACCAAATTCTGACGTTAACCAATTACACTGCTGTAACACTGTCCTTTGTTTTTACTTGGAGGATGTAAAGCAGATGTTAGAAAAGCACTGATAGCACTCCTAACATTTAGGCCAACAAAACATTTGTAAATAACCTTACTAAATTCTGCAGTTTATTAACCAGTATTTGTGATGTTTCATGCAATAACTTCTGCCTATATTTGTATCTAAGTCATGGTAGGACAGATCGAATTTGAGGTTTAGTCATTCAAAACAAGAATCAAAGAACAAAGAGCATTAGAATAGCCCATGAAACCACCAACTTACAGAATTTCTGATTTGCATGCACTTAAGTCTGGCACTTATGCCACTATTTGTAATATACTTCATAGTGATGTTCAGAATAGTTCCCTGATTTTGATAAGGGTTAGTTGCATATCTTTACTGAACTCTGAAACCCCTATACACAAGACAACTTTCAGTCTGCATTTTAGAGTGTGACCTGAAGGGGTACACTGGGGTAGTAGGGCAAAATGTCAGATCAAGGGACTCTTCAGACTCCTGTACTGTGAGATAGAAGACGAGAATTCCTTAACCTCTGCTTCTGATTTCTCCGAGTCACAGCTTTGTTTTTTATTAATATAATATCAAGCATATAAAAAAATTAGAGGCAGCAAAGACTTCCTCTAATTAAACCTGCTTTGGTTACCTGCCTCCAGCTAAGCATTGCATCTAAAGGAATAAGACAAGAAAACCCTATCCTCCTTTCTTAGGCCAGAGCCAGGGAGTTGACACAGAGCAATCCATGCAGTGTGTAATCACCACGTGTCCATAACCTGAAAAATGCCTGTGCTTGGAAAAAATAAAATATCCATGAAGCACAGTATCAATATCTCAAGTTTTAGGCGTGTTGTACAAAATAGAGTGTAACATCTAAGAAACTACTTGAGCTCAGGTAAAATCTTCCCATCATCTTAAAGTCCATTAGGTCTCATTTTTACAGATCTCCATCTCTAATCTGCAATGAGACTGTAAGACCACACAGACACAAGACTCGAAGGTACATGTCTCAGGAGTGGGCTAGCTGCTATTGAAACATAGCTACAGATTAAATCTTTATGAATCAGAGCCCACAACTATGAGAATACATCATGGGGTTTAGCCAGCAAGTACAAAACACATTTAGTCCTGTCCTGCACCTTTTCTCTATTACAAAACCAGATTTCAGTAGGTTTCAGCACCTTATTGCATCATATATATAAGCTGGGATGAGGAGGAACACATAAAATTCTCCCACAGAAATAGCTAACTGCAATGACTGCTCATCTGACATGTTCAGGAGCATCTCTACCAGGTATGAGACTATTTGGAGCTCACACAGCTGTATTTACACAATCTACTACTGTCATACGCGGTGCCACTGACACAGAAAGAAGATCTAGAGAGGTGCAACAGAAACACTTAAAATAGTTTCAGGTCTGTGGTAGATGTCCCTCCCCTTTTCAAAAAATTAACAGTGAAATTTATATATCTAAACAATACATCCATGATTTCTTCGTTTTAGTAAAGTTTTGAAATGCAGGGTCTTGATGCAGAGAAAATGCAGACAAACCCAAGGATTTTCAGTTTCTTTTTCTTGTTTTTGCGTTTTGCAAACAATCAAACTCTTTCTTCGGGCAACTTGACTTATTTTCCTCCTTGTTGTTAAGGTCACTGGCATACCAGTAACAGGCTCGGAGTGCTGGATCTTGTGAATCACTGTAAATGATTCTCCACTAATCATCAGCTAGTCAACCAGTAACCACTAGTTAAACTGCACTGTCATAAAACCATGTTTCTTATTTCAAGTGAGTTCCTTATCAGAGGCCATCAGTCTGTTACACCCCAGCATGTGCCCACTGATGCGAGCCTCATGAAGCAATGGAACAGTATTTAAGTGCTCTGCTGTATTAAAACCACAAAGTAGTTCACTCTGAAAGCAAATAAAAAGTAGTTTGGGGTTTGTTTTTGGTTTTGTTTGGGTTTTTTTTAATCCTTTTTGAGCACCCAGTTTGCATTTACATTACTGTTTTTAGCTTGGATCATGAGAATGGTTTTGAAACAACTTTACCAGTCCCATTTCATACTAATCTTGGGGTGTACAAATTAGACTTTTTTTTTGGATGAAGCCGACCTAGAAGATTAACTGATGCCCTCCCATTGCTAACAGACATTGAGCCCAATGAACCAGGTGAGCCAGTCTGCAGCAGATGACAAAAGACATCTAATGCATGTCATGGTTCCCCAACACCAAGTGTTCTGCTCTCCTACCAGGGCGTGCCATTTCTAGAGACCCAGTCTCAGCCAAAACCAAACTGACCAATTAGGATGCTTAAAGGGACATGGGAAACACTGTAAAAAGTCATCTCTTTGTGAGGAATGTAACACAGAGGAAAGTAGTATGGGAACGTACCCAGAAAGGTTACAGAGCTTTTACAGAGGACACCATAAACATAAGTTTTGCCAGGATTTTGTTGTGAAGTTGTATTTTCTGAGTTCCTGTACCTGTAGGAATACATGCAATACCACTGTTCTATTAACAGTAAGAATTAACACACAAGATGGATTCTGTAGCAAATTTAATTTGAAAGAGGCTGAGAAGCAGTTCATCTCCTACTTAGGAAGAAATAAAATGTACAGTTATGCTCATTGCCCTCTGTTTATCGTTTGTGTCTCTCCATAAGTCAGGAATCTGCCTGTGTGATTGATTTGTTGTGGTGGAGGACTGAGTTAGGTTGTGCTCTGAGAGTTAAAAATACTGTTCTTGGGAACTGGCCACTGTCTTCTGCAGAGCCACCAGCAGCTGTGGCTGACCAGCCGAGATAATCACGGCGACTTTCAGGAGAGGAAGACTCATAAAATACTCTGTGTTAAAAAAAAAAAAAAATACTGACAGAGCCTAGCAAAATTTAATCCTGCTAACCTTCACCCACGTCCTAAACTCCACTTGGTATCATACCATAAATAATTAGCCACTAACTCAGTAATGAGTAAATAATGAGATCTCACCATAAAGGTAATCTATAAAAAAAACTAATGCTTGTGATGCTAGTGCAAAGAACTTTAACATACACACACCCCCCTGAGCATTTGTATCATCTAGAGGTTTGTTTTCAATACATTTCTGACAGAACAAATGTATGCCTCAGCTCTGTCAGTCTGACTGCAATGAGACCATGTGTCCTGTATCTGTGTTCCTTGTGGATTTTTTTTCTTAGCAGGGGGGAAACAGAAGGAAGTTCATATTATGGTTAGCTAACTTATCTGTTATCTTTCTTGTCAGTTTGGATCAAGTTACTGAACCATTTGGCATCAACAGGCAAAAAGGTTTAAAATTTATATTGAAGTATATGATTTTTTTTTTCCTCTTTGCCTTGGCTCAAGGCATTTACCCCTTTACAGGGGGCAAGGAGCACAACAAAGACAAGATGGAAAGACCAGTAAAAGGATCCTGGAAATGATATATGAACTATTATCATTTAATGACTTTACTCAGTTTGTCATTATCATTTAATGACAAAGAACTGCAGAACCTGGATTGCAAAGCATGTACCAGGTAATATTTACACCATGAAAAGTAGAACAAATCTTTAAACAGAAGAAGAGATGCAGGTTTGCGTGTTAAATGTCTGAAAAGAATGGAAGCAATCTGAGGAGCTGTGCTTTGAACATATACTAAATGCAATGAAACAGGATCAGATTTAGGTTCCCACAGAAATGAAGTAAAAATTGATCATTTCTATTTTTAACCTGCAAGCGATGCTTTGCACCCACTACTTCCTTCAAAGTGCCAGATCAGAATTCAGACAGCCACCAACAGTTGCATCACACAATATATTTTAACCCCATAAGTGTCTTGAAACTATAAACCATTTTAAAACCTTTGCCTAAAAAGTAAATATAATTATACCATGTATTGATCCTGCCCTTCAGCAAAGACACAAACATTTTACTGAAACACTGTTTTTCATAGTTCAAAGGACTACTTTTGGAAAAAATTCAAAACTGCCATTTATTTCTTTAAACAAACAATTGTCACTGGTGGGTCCAGAGGTATGTAAAATTTAATTTTTTAATTTTTATTCCCCTCTACTTTTGGCTTTCAGGGAAGAAGTGATCTTTTGTCACTATCTCCAAATTTTGCCCACTGGTTGGGCTGTGCTTCTCTAGCTCAAGCCACTTCACAAGTGATGGCAACAGTTCTGAACTACACAAGTTCTCTGCCTGTATATATACACATACGAACAACACAAGTTTTGGAATTTTTTCCCCTTTGCACAGCTATGCATCTCTCTCTGCTCTTCATGAGAGGCCCTCTCAGAAAAAAAAGAAAAAGACAAGACATGCAGAGTAAAATCACAGTCTCAAAAACATCAAAAAACTATTTAAGTGATGTCACTTAGATCCTAGGAGGCTGATAATTACTTTTCTGGAAGACGTTAAAACTTGAAGTTGCAAATCAAGCCAAACAGAATATCATACAAAGGTACTCCAAAGTCAAGTGCCAACCCACATGCATTGGGAGTCAAAAGCAAAGAAATCTGTTTAGCTGGCAGAAGAGCATGTTCTGCTAAATCTACACCAGACGTTTTATAAAATAGCTGGTAGAAACGTGTTACAAATCCGAGTGTAAGTGACACACAGCACTGCAAAGGATCCTGCAACACAAAAGCCTGAGTGCATTTTACCTGCAGAAGGCTCCATCTCAGCCCCAGTCAGCCCTCACATGAAAGTGGTATTGCAAGTGCAGACAAAGAATATGCACTCTAAGCATAAAGAGATCCATGGGGGAAACTCAAGAAATTCAGAGGGGATGATAAGTTATTACCACGTTGTGAACACAGAGTTTCTGAAAACAATACTTCCTTATTAAAATTCACGCATATGGCATTTTTCTCCTATCACCTACCCATTTAATTTATCTCCGCTTTGCAAACAAGAAAACCTGCCAACTCTTTTTTTCCCCCCACACAGCAATGCTCTTTATCCAGCTGTATGTTGTCCCGGGTTTTTGCATCTTAGGATCTCAGTGAACTGTAAGAAACCAGGCAACAGAACACCTGCTGCCCTCAGCATCCACGTGAGCAACACACCAGTGGCAGGCTGGATCTTTGCACCTCACATTTAGGATGACAAAATTTGGTATTTAAGTCACAAGTAGCAAATCTTTGTTTTAATCACTCCTCTCTAAAACTAACACAGACACAGCTGTGCTTCTATGGAGCAGAACTTTAACTGTTACTTATTAATATCATCAACACACCCCAAGGAAAGGATAACTTTCCTGCTGCCAACTTTGTAGCAGTTATCCAAACTTTATGTTTAATTTTTAATGACGTTTTATAGGTACAGTTTTGTCCCAGTTTGTATGCAGTAAAAATACATTCTACGCAACATATTTATGTATTACATAAATTATATCAGTATATAAATGCATTTCAAGGCATTTTTTTCAGTCCTGTCATATTTATCTGTGTTCCAAAAACTGTAAGGGCACAGTAAAATATATTAGAAAGGAAACAGCATGCTGATATGTTCTATTTAGTCTAATTTTGTTCAAAGTGCTTCCAACCAGATCCAAGTCAACATGAAGTGATCCAGATATAAAACAGCAAGTGATGCACCTTCCTGATTTTGACCAAGTTTGTCTTGTCTCTCATTCTAATTATCTCTATAAGAGGAACTTTGGCCCAAATTTGTCATCATTTCTCCTTATTCTGCATGACACTTTCTATTATTTCTCATGACATATTATTTTGGCTTGATACATACACAAGAAAAAACAACATTATGTACCATGCTTTGGCACCTCAACTGATGCAGAGTAAAAGCATCAGCTTCCCAAGATTAATTTTGCAGCCTTGTATCAGTCTTTTCTCTAATTTCAGACTATCGAAAAGAAAAAAAAAACTAAAAGGAGTGGAGACTGTGTAGAGCAAGATATTCTTAATATTCCACATTAGAGTGGGTTATGGCAGGAGCATCACCTGCTAGGATGGCCTTCATGGAATCAGCAATGCTTACTGTTGGCTTGCAGACTCAGTAACCTAGCTAAGCCAAAAAATAGTTTTCCCCTTTTCTTGAAAGAATACTGTCATAAAACAGGCTTATCTCTGTTGGCAAAAGATAACTAAGGAACATTTAATTTCTCTCTGAAGCCTCATTCAAGACTTAATAAATTTACTTGCTAACTCCCCACAGGGAACAGAGAACTGAACGCTCAATCTGGACGCTATAAAGAGCTGCTTTGCAGAATGAGTTTCTGTGGTCAGAGGATGATCACTTAACATTTACTGCCTCCAAAAAGTTTCCTCTTTTAAAAGCAGAAAGGTGACTGTGCACTCGTAAGCACTAGAAAGTTACTCAGCTTTTAAACTTATCTCCACAACATAAGGGTCAATTGTTCAGTCTGCCCAGTCACTGCTATCTCAGATGTTACAATGGCATCAAATACAATAAGAAGAAATTCACTCTCTGATACTTCTCCACAAGCTCGACTTTTAAGTAACAGTATAGTAATTTGAACATAATAAAATATTTAACAATGTCATCTAATCCTTTGTTACACTGGGAGATCTAGCACTTTCACATCTTTCCATACTAAACCAATTCAAATCCCAAGCCCTCCTAAAAGAAAATAAATCCCAGTAAAGCCACCACAATTGCCATTCTTAGGGTAGACAGGGAATATGCAAAAAAGGAATATACTCCTGGTTTTCCACTGTATCTGCATGATACATTTGTTTTCACCATATTTTGTTTTCACACTATATGAGTGTGAAAGACAGAGATAATATGAATATGATATGGATTTTTTAAAATTAAATAGAAACTATCAGATTTATATGGAGGCTCACACCTATTTTGTTCAACTTTTCAGAAAAAAACCTCAAACAGTAACCTTTTTTTTTTTGAGAATTTCTGCTGCTTTTTATTCTAGTGTTAATTTCAGCATTACCCAATGGAAAAGCAAACTCTTTTAATGTGCAGATTTACTCTCCAGGTTCTTTGTCACCAATCGAGATAGGTGTTTCATAACTCTTCCCTGAGGACAAAGTGATCTACTAAATGTTTCAGTGATACTACTCTCTGTTGAAAAGGAGCTGTTTGCTAGCTTTGTTTTCAAGAACTCAGCTGAAACTTCAAAAGCAGTGAAAACCAAAGACAGAAAAAAAAAAGCTAAGACAGAAATCTAAGGAAAGAATTTAATCAAAGTCAAGATAGTCAATCATTTCAAGATGGGGGATTTGGATGGTTAGAGGAGAAACTGAAAGAGAGAAAACATCCTTTGCTTTATTTTCCTTCTGTGATCTTTCTTACTTTTTATATCTGCTCTGCAAGAATACCAGCAGCAAAAGAGTCCCTGTGCTGTGGCACCCAGCTGATCCTCCACAGACTAACACAAAGGAAGGGCTAGGGACTTGCTCAGAATAGGAAGTATCACATCACCCTGTAGAGGGTGGCTTTCTGTCCTCCCACACACATGCTGTTCTGCTTCCAAAATAGTCTCATGTGCACAGGATGGCTGTTTGTCTCTCATAGCAAGCTGTGGTCTGAGTGACGTGTCTGGGTGCCCAATAGTGACCCATCAAAATTGCCTAAAAAGGCTGTAGGGTCTTTCACCAAACCCTGCATGAGGGGGCTGTAGAGGCAATGGTGTCCCTTGTATTTGTTTTTGTGCGTTGTGCATTTAAGATGCATTTCTCCACACTTTCCTCCCTAATTAGGAACCTACAGGTTCATGTTAAAAACAAAAAAATGTGTATGTGTATAAATCAGGAATGCTAATGCACTCCCATCTCGAGCAACTAGACCATCAGGTAGCAAGCTAACACTGTGAAACCAATGGCTGGATGTGTAATATCAGCATAAAGCCAGTGTGATATTTTTGAAGAAGAAAAGGCTGCGCTCTCCCTAAACGTTTCCCCGAATACTGTATTTTCAATTTTTTTTCAGCTTTTTAAAATCTGTGAACTTACACTGCAAAGTCCAACTTTTGTATAGTGCTTGCAGTTTGTAGAGAAGCTGACAAAATTGAAGAGGTACCATACAGAGTAATGTTAAAATTCCAGAAAGCACTAGCATATGCTTAAAGTTTCGAACATTTAATTCCATTTTTTGAACCATAAAGTGACAATGACCATTTGAACCGCAGGAGCCCACATCCTCTCTGAATAAGCAAGGATGAAGGACTAGACCTGTAAGTTTCAAATGCTTCACGTCAGAAGGTCTACTGCGCAGAGAGAAGCACGGCTAAGATAATATGCAAGGCAAATTGAAATGCTGGCCACTCACTCCCTCCAAACAGCCACATTTCAGTGACAGATCTGTTCTAAAGCAGTAAGATGTGGTGTCTAAGCCCGGCATAATGATATTCTGACCAGGGCTGTGATCTTCATCAACTGCAAAACACCAAAAAAGCTGCTCTTAACATCACATTTTCCTCAGTCTCCTACACAGGCAGTTTTGAGCAGATTGCCTGGAGACTCTTGTCTGATTAAGGATCTTACAAACTAAGGCTTCCTCAGAACAGAAGCAGGAGGAAACCAGTACAGGTTTTCACACCAGCTCTTAAGCAACAGTGACAAGTAGCAGGCGTCCAGCACACTGAGCTTTCATCAAGTTTCCAAAAATTCAGGATGCCTCATGACTTCTCTAGCTAAAGGAGTTAGGAAATGGAGATCCAGGACTGAAAAGATCTACACTTTTAAATAATGTAAGCTGTTACAACTAGCATCTAATAAACTGATTATCAAATGGTCGCTGGATTCAGCTTTTGTGGCAAAATCACTTGGAATGAACTGGCTGACCGGAGTGGAAGTAAAAAGAATTATGAAATCTGATTGCTTTCTGAACTCCTTGGCAAAACAATTAGCAGTTCCATTCATATAGAGAAAAAAACAAAGGTAAAAGGAAAAAGAAGCTAACACGGCAGCAAAGCTGACTTTATCAAATCTTCCAGACTGATTTTATGTTCAACTTCACATCAAATTAATCTATTTCATAAATTAATACATCAAACTGGATTGCATATTATCTCAAACAGCTCCTCTGCTTTTACAAAATTCAGCACCTTCTTGAATCTTTTGAAGTATAAGCTTTTTGATTTGTTTACACAGTATTCTGTTGTATTATGATGATGTTAGTCATCATATGACAAAACTAGCAATTGTAGCCTATGTTTTCTAAATAAACAGGAAAAAATTGCCAGATGAGGTCAAATGACTCTGAAACACAATAGTTCTTTTAAGAAATGTGTTTAGCTCAAGCATCAAAGGGAATTTGTTCCATTCCAGATGCTTAAACCAACTTTAAGTAACACAGTAAATCTGAATTCACTCCTTGTTATAACTTCTAAGTACTCCTTTTAAAAATACACATCAGTACAATTTTAAGATGACATTTAGAACTTTCAACTTGGCTGCCACTTTGTACCACAAAAATAATTCTTACTTATCTTTCTAATAATTTTATTTTAATTACTTTCGATGATTAATGTCTCTAACATAATTTAAAAAATAAAACATAAATTAAAAAAACTCAAAACATCTAAGATAATAATACTGGTTTTCTACTATCCCTCTCCAGCCTTTTTAGGCCTTTGTTGGCCTCCTTGTCTGTGATACTGGCTGTAGTATCTCAGCAAAGATCAGACCTTAACATTAATGTATTAATTCTTTCCTTACAGTTGCCTAGCTGAGTAACTTCCAATAGGTTAGCTGTTGCTTGGATCAAGTGCTTATTACCAGCCCACACAGCTGGAAACAAAGTTAATCACTGCTCCTTTGGAGTGAACCAGACCTGTGACACAGATAAAGGACGAGAATTCTGCTGTACAGGGTATAGAGAGACTGAAATAGTGGGTTTATTTCCCCTTAAGAGAAGAGACATCTGCTTGTGGTCTTAATAGTTTTCCACTATCTAATAGGAGGATACAGAAGACAGACAGAATTGAAGTTGCACAGTGACAGCCTGAGAATCCACAACCTGAAGCTACAACATAGAAAATACTGATTAAAGAAATAAATACAATAAATAGTTATGTAGGTGGTCCAACTCTGGACCGAGAAGTCCATTCTTTGAGATCCCCAGAACACAAATGGGCATGGCCCTGCAAAAACCAAGTCTAGCTGGTTCTGCCTTGAACAAGTGCATTGCACTAGATGGTACCCAGAGGTGTCCTGTCACCCAGATTACTTTCCAAGTCTCTAACTTCAGATGGTGATGAAGAAAGCAGAGTGGGCTGGAATTGACTTTCCTGTATATTCTCCCCAGTAATCAAAACCATAACGACATAAAGCAGCAGTTAAACAGATGGTGTAAAGACACGCCACAATACAAACTTTCTGGAAACTTCTGATAGCTTCTGATAAAAATTAAATCCCCAAGCGTCGATAAGAACACGACGCGAATTGCGTCACGTTGAGTTTTCCTTCCTTTCCCTCACTGACCTTTCCCAACAAGAACACAAGAAATAATGCTGGATGAAAGATCATCTAGCACGATGACAGCTGTAGCTCTCCAGAGGACATGTGTCAGGATTGCATGTAGCCCCTCCTGCTCAGCCAAATGAATGTCTCTTTACTCCCCAGCTACAACACAAAACAAAAGCTTTGGGTGTCCTTGCAAACACCGTGCATTGAAATTGCTTTGTTGAGAAATTACCTTTCATGCTTGCAAATCCTCTAATAAGACTTCCTAGAGGTAGCTGACTAATATAAACAAGTTTGTTATGTACTGTGTATGCAGGTGTCTGCACACACTTGCACCTAGGTGGAAGCACACATGTTGCAGAAGGTACATCACATACAAGCCTTCTGTACACTCTGTACAATCTTCTAAACCAGAAGGATATGCACATACCAAACTCCACTGCAGAAAAGTAAAAGAACACAAAATATACTGAAATATTACCTCTGAACAGGTAACAGCCACTGTGGATACAGGATCCTCAGTCACACTCACCACACAAAACCAATCACTTAGTAAGTCTAACGCTGTCTCTGGACCAGATAGTTAAAACACCCACTGCACTGAAGGTAATAGCTCTAAATTGTGCTCGCAAGCCTGAACGCTGCCATTCCCCTTTAACTACTACAATAAATCAGGGCACACCTTGGATTTTCAGAAAACCCCTGTACACAACTCACAGTAATCCCTTAGTGGGAGACAGCGGATCTTCACAAGTTATGGCACTGGTATTTGTCAGCAGTAGGAAATGAGTGGAATCCCTAGTACTTGCGCCGCAGGCAAAAACAAAGCCACAACATTTAATAGCAATATCCTCAAGAGTCAACAAACACACACACACACACACAGAGTGAATTTGTCAGCTTTTAAATACCTCCGTGAGTATTCATCCTAGAAACCTGGCATCAGTTTGCCCAGATAGCAGCAGTTTCTTGTTTGTTTATATACATATGCAATGAAATACCTAAATACTCGCCTGGTTTTCTAAAGGTGTACTGTACTATTTACTTCTCAGTGCAGTTTTATCAAAATGAGTGTGCTCTGAATGAAGATATTTTCTCTTTTTTAAGGGAAGAAATCCCATTAGTTTTGTGTGTCAGTCTATGAGACACATTCCTGACTGCTGACCTTTCTGGTGCTCTTCCCACTGGCATTTCCTTGCTGAAGTTATTTGTCACCTGAGTAAACTCAGCATTATCTCTGGGTTGTCCTTTCTGCTCCAAAGGCATCCTGACCAAGTTACCTCCTCAGCACATGTGAGTGCTGTCACATGGCCTCAGATACCCTGTTCTGCAGTAGGGGAGAAGCATTCATTAGCATGGAATCACAAATTTCCTTCTGTGCCATCCCACGTCTTGCTCCTCCGAAGACTTGTGCAAAGCTCCCAGATCTGACTGTTAGTGTTGGAAATCTGTTCATCTGGTTCATTTTAGGTAAGTCACTGGGAAAAGTGCATCCCAAAATACATCATAATCTGACAGTCTGTCTTCGCTTGCTCCTAAAACATCAAGGCAAAAAGGAGTCAGAACCTACGCAAGGGAAGCAGGAACAGCCTCCCATGTTCTTCCCATGCTATGAAAAAAGTCACCCATCTGAAAGGTGATCCCACTATTGGACATGGAAATGATGGTACTACACATGAAATTACAACAAGACAACACAACAACCAGCCAGAACAATTCAGCAACAGATGGCCAAGTAGATGCTTAGGGATGCTTACATGCCAAGCCCACACTTAGAATGGACAGAAGCATCTCTGGAAGAGTAGTTCACCAGCAACTCTTCAGGAATGTTCTCATCAACAGCTGCACTTAGACTTAAACTAGTTCTCTGCTCAGCTTTTGACATATTCAGAATAGTATCTGACACTGAGCAGCAACACAAAAGCCTATGCCTGAAGTGTGGCAAACAAACCCCAAAGTCAGAAGGGAAGTTGATCAGGAGCTAATTAACAAGTTCCAAGGGAAGCACAGCAGCAAAGGAAGAGCAACAAGATGTGCCATTGCAAATCTGCAGGTTCAAAAGACAGACAATAAAGAAAAAGGCCATTGTGAGGGAAAACTAGTCAAGCACTGTAAGCCTGTAAATTTCATTACAAGGAACATAAAAAGGAAGCCCTTTCAAGGAGTGTTCTGCTTTCCTTGGCAAAACAAAGGAATCCTTACTGCCTTGTCCAGTGTCCCCTCGAAAGGAAAACACCAGTTCCAAACATGCACAGGCACTTTTGAATATTCTTGCTGAGGCATGCCACAATTCCACAGGTCTTGAGCATAAACAATCACTAACTATTTTAATTTCATCAAGTCAGAAAGTGTTCCATACTCCTAATTTATTTGTCAAATTCTTCTACTCTAAATCCAGTGTTGTTGAAAAGAAGTACTCAGGAGCAGTAGCAGCAACAGCTCCTTACTGTTCCACTATCTGCACTATAAAGACACAGAAATTTTGTAGAGGACAAAGTCTCAGATATATTCACTACTCATACTTTACTGCTAGAGTCATGGGTAGGATCAAAAACATATCACAAATTCATTTATAGAGGCAGTATTGCTGCTTGAACCTTTCAGAGAAACCTTTCTACTTACTAGTCCATTTCTGTTGCAAACTTATCCCTCACTGTCTTGCAGGTTTTCTGCACTAAGTTATCTATGATAAATTTATTCCTGAAAAAAGCAGATTTTCTATTATTGACTTACCATGTCTTCTACTTCCATACTTTTTAATACCATTTCATACTATTCCCTCAGCCTACTGCTGGCAATTCTGAAGTTGGATTCACTGTAGAAACCTGGGAAATATAGTGGCTTTCTTAGTGTGTCAGATCTACTGGTCTTGCCAGAATAAAGCCATATGCCAGAGCTTCTTACGACAGGAAGAATAGGAGAGCATGTTTCTTTGTCAGCTAAACAGGAAGATTTAGCATTGCAACACTGAGCACCATAGAGATCTCTCAGACTCCTCCAGGGTCATGCATTATTGGCATCTTCAGGGTAACTGCCTCCCAGCTCCACAAGGGCAGTCAGCTTCTACCAAAACCAAGATACAGCCAACCAACACCAGCTTTTGGCTACAGATTTACAGCCACTGGCAGTTAAGGTCAGAATGAAGAGCAGAAAGAGGAATAAACATGCAGAGCAAAATCAGGTTTTCTAAAGAGCTACAGGCTGGGAATTTCTAAACTGGCTGCATAATAATAAGTGTAGATTTTTTATAGTAAATATATTTCCTTTTACTCTTCAGCAAATGGAATCATATGATACCTAAAAAGACAGGACACAACTCCATTTTCCCAACAACTAGAGCTGTGAACACAGACTTGAATAGCAATTGTTGTAGGAGGATATATGTTGCTCCTAAATTAAAGAAAAACACCAACAACTAAGCTAAAATATTACCACCCCCCCCCCGCCGTGTGTTTCATAATCCAAGTGTCAGGTACTCTTTACTAACACATAGGTCTTCAGTGGACTATGGCAGCTCATGCCAATAAAAAAAAAAAAATTAGTTCTGAACCACTGCATGATAACTGCCAAATGTTGGTCGTATGATATTACTTAAGAGTTCCCTATGCCATGCTGTCATCAGGCTATACCACCCAGATACTTGCTTCCATGATCAAGGCACAGAATCTGCCACAAGTTAACTTTCTTCTCAGATATCCTGCATGTTTTCTGTGTCTCAACCTTGGCTCACTATTTCACCAGGCTTCCCTGAAGTTCTGACAACATCCATAGACAGAGGCATTAGAGGAGCCACCTGCAGCTGCTGTCATGAACAGACATTGACACATGCTTCTCAATTGAGGCAAAGCTCTACACTGTGGAGAGCTGTATACCACATCAAAATACTTCAGGGCAAGAAGAATTGCACCGACAGGAAAAGTCTCACTTTTCAGGCGTATTCTGAGTTGTCTGCCATGGAACTGCTAAAACACCAGTGGTGCCTGTAAGGTTACCCTACAGAGAGCTACTCAGAACCTCTTTAACCTCTCCCTTGACACGTCTGGAAATAGCACATTACAAATATTTTTGAGATTTTTGAGGAACTTTACCCAAGTGCTGCTGGTTTTTCTTACTGGACAGAACAACCAATTTACAAGTCACCTAGATAAAGGATCACAAAGGCTGCACAGCTAGAAGACAACAGAGTACTCTTGGGAAATCCTGCCACTTGAAGCTTTTGGCTATTTCCTAATCTTTCTTTGTCCTAAACTATCTGTAGAGCTACATCGAAGTCTTAAGCTGTGCCAAGGGAGGTTTAGGTTGGACATTAGGAAGAAGTTCTTTACAGAGAGAGTGATTGGGAATTACAATGGGATGCCCAGGGACGTGGTGGAGTCCCCACTACTGAAAGTATTTAAGAAGAGACTGGATGTGACACTCAGTGCCATGGTCTGGGTGACAAGGTGGTGTTAGGTCAAAGGTTGGACTTGCTGATCTCAGAGGTCTTCTCCAACCTGGTCAATTCTGTGATGGCTAAGAAAAAAACCCTGAGAAACCCAAATGTTTCTGCCCTTCCCAACAGTTTCCCTGCAGGCTTCATTTTCAGACCACTCCTTCTGTGTTCAGAGATTGTATAGTCACAGTTCATTTTTGTTTAACAAACTAAACCACATAAACTTGCAGAAATCACAGTGTAAAACTTAGATGTGGCTGCCTATCTGGGGAACAGTAACAGCACGATCCGTACCACAGACAGTGCATCCTACAGCATTTCTTGTCTTAGGCATTAAAAACATAAAGTGTCTGCTATGTTTGGTCATAACAAGTAAATTGTCAGTAATACTCAGCCCTGCAATGCCTGCAGAGCCAACATTGCTAAGAGCCCAAGTTGAATTCTATTCCTTCTTGGGCATGGCCAAATTATTTACTAAATTCCAGTGAGCTGAAGCAGAGGGATTGTTCATGGAAAACTTACTGTACCAGTGTGGGAAAAAGATTCGGCTTGACTCTCCGAACCCAGATGGAGCTTGTAGACCTGGCAACTGGGAGATTTACTTATTTTCAAAAGTGGGTCCTTGTAAGAGTCAATCACTTGATCTACATTTTAGTGATCAGCAAACAACCATATGGTAAAATAGGGTTTTGAGTTGTGTATCAGAGCATCCTTTTTTAGACAAAAATTACAAGCACAACAAAACAAAACAAAGTCCTCTTATTCCCTTTAATATCTTTTCTTTCACTTTCACTGGAGAATGATGTGAGCTGACTAATTCCTGAACACTAAATTACGTAAGTTGTCATGTAATGTAAGGTACTGTAGGGTTTTGGGTCACTTTTCCTATTATATAGAGATAGAACAGGCTGATGTAAGCTCTTGTGTTTTCTCTGACTAAACAGAGTAAACAGTGTTTACACTGGTGTCAAGCTCACAGACACTGAGAAAGAGACAAAGATATTGCAGAACATAATTTTGTTGATTCGAAACATGCTACCAGCAGCACACAAGGAGAATAATTTTACTGTCTTCAATGGATGATCAAGATGCCCTCACATTTGTAAAATGTTATGGCAGATTCATTCATAACAATGAATATTGATCGCTTCAGGAACTCTTGGTTTATAATCTAGTTAGATATAGAAAAGGTGTTCACAGTGAACATCAAGTAAGTAAAGTAAAAAAAAAATTAATGTACATGTAACCAAGAAGTAGCATCATCCATTTTAAAACCTAGCTAGAATAAATTTTTTGCCCACAAAAACTACTACTAAACATCCAAGAATATCTTGGCAATCAGCAGGATCCCAGGCAAGCACCAAGAAAAATACTCTGGTAGTTGGTTTTTGCTGCAGTTCAGAATATTATTCCCAAAACACACTCAAAAGAACACAAAATAAACAAGAAACTCCAACCAAAACAGACCAAAAAAAAAAATCAACTAAACACCAAAATCCAACCTTACATTCCATCAAATACTTTTAGAAATCAGAGAAAATGTCTTTGCTATATGGAAAAAAAACATTAAGTGCTGCAGCCTGCAGAAAACCCCATAACCTTCAGTTCTTTAACCACTAAATCAGCTAAACACACATCTGTCTTCACGGTTCAGTCAGGTTTTTGCCAGATTTTAATCTAGGTGTGTATGTATGAAAAGGTGTAAACTTCCTCTTCCTTAATCTTCCCTGTGTAGGAACATTAATCTCCTTTAATGATGGAAATGTTGTCATTTTACTCCTGAATTAAAAAGAGCGGCTGAATCTCACTGACCTGAGATGCACACATGTTTTACTTCTCTAGGGGCAAGACCACACAAACTACATTTCTAGCCTTCCAGCAGTCAGTTTAGTCCACACTGCTTTACCACGGCCACCTGAATAACCTCTTCTCCCTCCCAAGCATTGGTTGTATAGCATTTTACAGATTTACACTGTCTTCATGGTTAGCTTATAGAAAAGTAAATATCCACACAGCATAATGGGCTTAGAAATCTTTTACAGGTTTTAAAAGTTTTTAAAAGCAATAATTAACCAGGCCCACTTCTCTCTCTGGTGTTGTTTCTTTAATCTCTGAAGTACACACATGGTAACTTTTTTTTTCTTTCTCTCTCAAACCTTCCTTTCTTTGCACTAAAAACCCTAGAGAAATTTCATTTTTCAAAGCTGCGTTCTGATGTTAAAAAAGGGAAAATATGCATTTGGTATTCTTCCACGGAGAATAAAAGGCTCTGTGAGCTCTTCTGCCTGCTGATCTGTGTATATCAGCATGCCTGTTCTTGTGTTGGCATTTCTTCTTCTCTTTACAGGTTTAGCAATGCCAGGCTGCTACCACAAACACAAGCAACCCGGTATTGTCACATACCTGCACACACACGTGTGTGTGTGTGTGTTTACATATCCTAGCAGATTTGTTTGGAATATATGCTTAGCAGCATTCATTCCCCCATTTTAACAGCAATCCACTACTTAACCACCATCCTAGAGCCTAGGAATTAAATGGTCTTTTCAGTGAGCGGAGTACAGCAAGCTGTATTTAAAGTAATATTTGTTCCAAACAGAGTTAAATAGGACATGCCCTATATAAATTTTACTGTGGTCTTGCAAGAAATCTATCTGAAGTGGATTTTAGCTTGTAAGCCCCCTACATTTAGAAGAACTTGATGTGTCATAATAGTAATTTCCTTCTCTAAATAATACACTCCCTTGATACACAACTTCAGTTACCAGTCGAAGGTAGCCAAGTGTGCTTTCTTTAGATAATTTAATTCCTGAAAGTTCACAAAACTAACAAAGCACCCCAAAAGGCAAGTTTTAAGCAAATATACATGGTGAGGTAAAGATTGGTAACCACAGTTTATGCAACTGTCTTTTTGAAAACCCTGACTGTGACATCACCTCTAAAATTCCATCATTCTGGTGTAATCCTCAATTAACATCTATTCATAAATCCTGTTGAAGTCTTTCCATCCATTTCATCAAAACTTGATTCATGTCCCAATTTTTCTGCTCTTTCTTCATTTAAGGTCCCAGGCTCTGAAGCCACTGATGGACCACCATACAGCTCTTCAAGCAACTCCTTCCAGCTGTAGAACAAGGACATAGCAATGTTAACATTTTGAATGAGTCAGGCCTGAACTGCAAGAAGGCCTGAACTCGGCATTAGTGGCAGAACTGGGAGGGTTTTCAGCAGAGATGAGACTTGAGCCTGTGCTTAAAGCAGTCTGAATCCAGAATAAGAGAACGCCACAAATTTCCAGCACACTCAGTGGTCACGACACAACACTCACGGGAAGTGTTTTTAAGTAAGTACAATACTTTCAAAGGTCACAATGTCTTTTAACAAAGTGAAACCACAAAGCTCTGTGCTGCACCACATCCCCCTCAGAGAGATGAATGTAAACTTAGGGGGAATGCAGACCCTGATAAGCAACAGTATTTCTTCCTATGCACTGTGATGATGATGAGCTCTGCACCTCTGCTCCACAGGTGGAAAGCTCCAGCTGGCTGAGCTGTAAAGCATGAAGAGCCACCCCAGTGTCAGCAAAGAAGGGCTGGTCTGGGCAAACTTAGAAGACAAATCACAATTTGGTCCCAATTATTTTCTCATTATCTGGAGACAAAACAGCCACGCACTAACTTGAAACAATCTTTGTGTTTCTTGGTTAGAAACAGATAAACTGTAACATGGTCCTGACAAAGACATGGCAAAATTAAAACATTCTGATGTGAGAGCATCCCAGAACACGCAAATTATCAACCAGGTAGTCCTTTTTGATACACCATCGAGCAGAACATAAAGGGTTGTTATGTTCACACTGAAAAAGTCATATCGCAAGCAAGAGAAACATACAATTATGAAGACTCTGTGCCTGCTAAAGACAGCATATTATAAACCCACATTATTTTCTGAGCCTGAATGAGCTGAAGTTACAATTGCAAGAGAGATAATGTAGTAAAACTATTAAAAAAATTCCATGCGAGCCTCACCCCTTTTGATGTGAGGACACTCTCAGAGCATGACAGTTAACAAATCACCCAGTGTCACACATTTATTTAAGGGAGAGAACACACAGATACCATCTTTCCCTGGCTACAGTAAACTACAGATCTCTTGAGGATACGCCCAAGTAGCTAAAAAAACTCTCTAAAATTATTTGAAAACCAAAAAAAACCCTAATGGGTTCAGATTCATCACTTCCCTGAATCTGCATCAGAGTGCAGTTCAAACTTCAGCTTTTCTGCCCAAGCTCCACTCTTTTATTCTCCTCACTCTGTGGCAGGATATAAGCCCAGAATTACAGAAGTCAGCATTTTAAAGTGATCAGATAAGATACTTTGAAGATGAAGGCAAGAAAATCATTGCAAGTGATTACATATTAAAGTCTGTGGCTTAATGTGTACCTTAAAAATTCAAGATCTTTGAGAATACCTGAAGAATAGCTATAATATAAATAAATGAGAAGTTTGTTGTCATGCATGTCTCATGCATAAGCAAGTGTCAAGACAGGAACTGCAGAACCAAAGATTTGAGGAACAGTCTGAAAAACTTTCAGCATTGTGAAATGCTCATGTTGGGAATTGAAAATGTAAGTGCAGGCAGAGATCTTTAAAACAGCCATCTAAAAATGCATATTCTGTGACCTGCATGCTAGTCTTAGGAATTACCTCCAACAGAATATCTGAGATCCATCCCAGAAAAGTTACGATGAAAATACAGCAGTGTTTTTACAGTAAGATAGCAGCAGAGGAAGCTTCTAGTCTCAATAGACCCTTTCATATGAAAAACAGTTAAAGCTAAAAGGCTGAACACTTAGCTTCAGGGCAGTCACTGACTTCTCTACTCACTAACACAAACCATACTTCCTTGTACTGTCAGTGAAAGTGCACATCTCCCAGACTATGCCTAAAATACCTCTGCCTCTAGTTGTTGGCAAGTAGAAATGCCCCTAAACCTTCATGCTTGCCCATCTCCCCTGCTACAACATGAAAATCAGAACAGGGAAAAAACAGCTGAACTGCCAAGCATTAGAACTAAGACATGCCAAAAATTCCAGGGCTTTGTACCTTCAGCTTCCATTAAAAAACCAAATAAATAAAAACTGCAAAAAATTGCACTGGGTTTGGTAATTTCAGAAATGCTTCAGCATAGTCTCCAAGGATGGCTGCAAAAAAACCTATCAATTTTTTCTAGGCAGTATCAACTAGTTCTTGCAGCTGCTCCTTTTGTCAGTGACTCTTACCGGAGGGGGGGGAGGTTTGCTCTTGAAGATGTCTTCTCACTGAAAGATTTCAAGGTTTAAGAGAACCAAGCAATTCAAGGGCTCTAACACTGGTATCCAGGTCAAGAAAGAGCACAATCTACTTCCTCCCCGTGTTTAAGTGGAAAGCCTGGGCTCTGTAGAGCCTGCAGATATTAAAAGCGTATTACGTCCTTCTTCAAGTATGTTGATAATGGCAAGACACATTCTCATCAACAGAAAGCTGGCATAATTCTCCTTCCCAGCCTCCCCCAAAGAGCTATTTTCCATGTCATCAGCTGGCATTATATTAAGTAAACAGCGTCAATAAAGCTAAGGGAGAGTTAAAAAATTTCACAGCCGTAATAAAATACTGTAAAATATTCAGTTAATTTTCATTCAGGTATTTATATATAAATAAAAAATGCTACCTTTTTTGGGTTTTTTTGTGGACACTTTAATACTTGAACACCACAGCAGATATTTTAAGACACGTGGAGGCTAATTTAAAGGTAAAAGAAAAACCCAAAACAACTCTATCAGGCTGAAAGCCGCACAAGCAGATCAGGTTTGAGAAATAAAGGCCAAGCATTTTGCTGCTTATTTAACTCTGTCCCCTTCGACAAGGTGTTCCCTCAAGCTACTCCTAACAAGAGCACTGAATAGGAAAAAGAAGGAATTTGAAGTATTTGAACTGACAGCTCAATATGTAACTCAGTAGGACAACTCTGAAATATGATGTCTCTCTAAAGTTGTCACCTTTTTTTACACGAGTCCTTCATGGGCTTACTGAATGCAATGGGCTGATCAAATGTAATGAAAAGGAGAGACTGAGTTTTAGAGTTTTTAAGCATGAAGCTGCACTTGCACAGCACTGCTGTACTGAAGAGGGAACCTGGACCAGTACTTCTTCAGTACCAAAGACCAAAACTGCTATGTGTGCCTACTGAGGGTGATTTATTCTGCAGTTCTTTGGCATACTGAATGCTTCACTATCTTTACAGTGATCAAGTTTTTAAGAGTTGCACAAATTGCAGTTGTAGATATGTCCTTAGCTCCACCTATGACTCCTCCAGAAAGCAAGCTAGGGCTGACAATATCTGTCAGTGGTTAATTTCCTTAAGCAACCAGGGTCAAGATCGTTTATGTCTTCTGTAACAATCAGCATTCAGTTCAGTTGATAAATACAGCAGTATGTGCAGAGTTTTTTTGGCCTCTATTTTAAGATGGGCCTCCCCATTCTATCTCTCCCCACCTATCTCTCAATCCTCTTTCATACATCAAGAGAGACACCGAGCAAACTTCAGTTTCCAAACCACTTTAAACATTTACGGCATAGCATGCAACAAAACCATAACAGCCTCCTGACAAAACACAACATGGAAATCATTTAAACAAAAGACAGGCAGCAAAACAGCAACTAATTAACTAGAGAAGGAAGAAACCATTTTTGATTCTTTTGTAGAAGAGCAGCAATTTTACTGCAAGGTCCAAGTAAACCGAAAAGCTCAGATATACTGAGCTCTGGCCCAAACCAGGTGGGAGTGCACCAGATCGTGACCAAAGGCTTCTCAGACCAAAAATTAACTTTGCAAGTTAAAAATGGACAGAACAGGAAAAAAGAAGTATAGGAAAATAACAGATTCCTGTTGTAGGCGACAAGCTCAGCCTACAAAAAAAAGCACGGACACCTCTGAAAACCTGCAAGACAAAAGGCTGGTAGTGAGGATTTGGCAGTTTACTGAAACGAGCAGTGGATGAGATGATAACAAGGAGAAAGCATGGGAAGAATGATCTTGCACTGAGAAATGCAAAATCAGCTTACAGAACCTATAAAGGGTATCAGTGAGAGGTGTAAGAAACCTGGTGGAATCACAGAAAGCGCTGCTCTTCTCAAAATAAAGGTTTGGGTCAGATCATAAGTGATTGAATTCAGGCTACTTAAACAACCAAGAAAACCTGAACATAGATAGTAAGACATTAACAACACCTCCTTGGTATCATGAAAACAGATATGAAAGCAACTGGTTGTCTGAAGTCTTCACTGTGGTAAAATATGTTATCAATCCAAAAAAAAAGAAGTTCACACTAGAACACCTTCCATTGGCTTTTGCTTGTATTCTACCACGGTAAAAACCTCTGGCTACTTAAAAGCAAGACCTAAGACACTATCAGGAACATGCTTCCTTCAACTGCATTCCTGATTACCCTTGTTTCTTTGAATACTTGTTTTCCTCATTCATCACCCTATTTCAGAGAAGCTTAGAGACCCAGTTTCAAACATGTGCCTTCCATGACCATGAGTACTGCAGTTTCGGATACACCAAGTGAAATATTTAGCAACCAGAGTATTATTTTAGGAGAGGGAGTAGAACACTGCTTTCTAAGACATCTGTGTTTTGTTTCACAGCTGGAGGGTGTATCCATTTAGCACCAACAAAAGACAAAAAGCTGTGCCGTGATACAGATCACTGAAAGATGATGGTAACGCTTGAATACTGTCTTTGAATTAAGGAACCTCAAAGTGCACTAGTATATAACTGCAACATTGTTACTGTTCTGCTCTAGGGTATGCTATTAGAAGTAATGGCAGTGAAATTCAGTAACTAATACATTCTTATTGTTCTTCTATAAAATTGACTGAAAGGGCTCATGCATGTACGCAGTTTTCATTTTAAGTGCACTATAGCTGAAAAAAACAGAGAGGCTGTACTTGACAATTTCTAATACAATATGCTATGATTTTGCCAGAAGAAAGTAGAGACAGTTCTTGCACCCTGGATTTCAAGAGAGGAGGAAACTCCTTGGATGCTCAATGGATGCTACAAATACCACAGAAACATGCAACTATTAGAAGTTTCATTTTTTCCCCCTCTAGTGAAGAGGCTTAACATTTATGTCACTATCCATGGCATTAAAGGTGTCTCAGACATCAGCAACTGCCAGAGATAATGAGAAAAAAGTTCATCTTTCAGAGAATGCCACCAGGCAGAAGGAGACGACCTAGGAGACAGGGGAGAATGGAAGCAGGTTCGTGGTGGCAGGCAAGTCCCCTCCCAGCCTGCCTCACCTTCCCAGGTGCCCCTATACAACAGGCATGGAACTGGATGGACAGACAACTCATGATGTAGACAAGATTTTCCTCCTTTCTCTGGTGCTGATCCACCTTTCTCTGGTGACCAGTGAGAGGAACTGAGGGAAAAGCACAAAGCTGTGTCAGCAGCTGCATGGGCTGGATATTAGGAGAAGGTTTTTCACCCAGAGGGTGGTTGGGCACTGTAACAGGCTTCCCAGGGTCACAGCACCAAGCCTGACACAACTCAAGAGGCATTTGGGCAATGCTGTCAGGCACCATGGTGTGATTCTTGGGGCTGTCCTGTGCAGGGCTAAGAGTTGGACTTGATGATCCTTGTGGGTCACTTCAGACTCAGGATATTAGGAAGAAATTCTTTACAGAAAGGGTGATCAGGCATTGGAATGGGCTGCCCAGGGAACTGGTGGATTCTCTGTCCCTGGAGGTTTTTAAGCTGAGACTGGATGTGGCACTGAGTGCCATGGTCTGGGAACCACGGCAGGGTTGGATCAAGGGCTGGACTTGATGATCTCGGAAGTCCCTTCCAACCCAGTTAACTCTGTGATTCTATGATGATTCTACGACAAATATAGGTTTAAAAACAGAAGAAACATTTTGAACATTGATCAGAACAAGCAGCAAGTTAACTTCCTGCTTTCAAGGTCTATTTTGAGAGGCTGGTGGTTGTTGGTCTTGCTACAAGACCATATTAGTCCACCTGCAGAAGAAGTACACTTAAACATGCAATGGCTGACCATGAAAGTTCAGCTGGGACACTGTTAGGCAGGCCACGAAGAAGTTGAGATGCAGGAGTTAAAATGAAAGAAGGCACAGGAAAAGGATGAAACTGGGCAGATTAGGCATTTCTCCTTAGCAACTGGACTCAACTGACAGGCTGAGTGCAGAGCAGGGGAATGACAGGTAACTTTTATGCAAGTTTGCATGTTTCACTTAGCTTATGATACAATAGGGCAATAAGTAACAGTATTTTGGGCTAAAAATGAGCAGGTTTTTCAGCATGTAAGTCTCCCAAACATGCAATCACACAGCACCTGCAGAGATAGGGGAAACACTGCTTCCTCACCACTTGTCTCGTTTATCAGTTTGCCTCACATTTACAGTACCTGCTTTGCTACACGTCAGAGACAGAAAACGTTCCTGTACTTGCTCAGAGGTACACCTATCTGATTAAACACCCCTCTTAGTGCAACAGTGTATGGCAGAACAATGGCTGTACAACACAACACAACAGGGGAAAGGACAATTAAATGCCTTTGGTCAAGCATGCCACAAAGGGCACACATTCCATTTTTTTCTGAGATGCATCCTTAAGAATTTTGGCATTTCATAACAAGCAAGTCTCCTATAGCATTTGAAAGGCAGATTTCAGAAACTAGGTCAATGCTCAGCAATGTGCTATTTGTATCTTAAACACAAGGATGGTTTTAATTATCAAGCAAATGCACACCACTGTATCAGCAGAAACAAAAAAATGGGTTGCTTCCCTTTTCTCCACTTTTGAAGTAAATTTCCCACCCGCTCCATGAGTCATGACCCACAGATCTCCATGTGCTATATTAATGTATGTGCATTTCTTGGGCAGTAACTTAAAGGTATCGTGAAGCTTGAGTCAAGACTCTGTAAGGAACTGAGCCTTGAGAGTCTCAAAACCAAAGGGAATATTCAGTTTTTCTACCTGAAACATTTTGAACTGTCATATCTTATTCAAATATATGTTCAGAAACCAAGGCAAATAACTTTGGCTACATATGGATGCAGCTAGCATTTTAAAGGATTGCATGGTATACAAGCAACAGGAGAGGATCACAGCTTCCCATGTTGGTCTCTCACAGTTCATCTCCCACAGCTCTGCTTCACTAGGATTGTGAGGAAGTTGCACTTATTAGTTCAAAATGGTAATGGTCACACTTTAATATTTGCATGCCATCCAGGGTTCAGTCTGGCATTCAGGTTTTGTGCAGTGATGACGCCTAATGTGAGTTGTTTTTTTTTCCCCCTTAATCCCTTGGCTTCCCCAAAGCCAAATATTAACATCTGAGCATATTAACGTGAGTTTACTCACTCTGGGATTCTCCTGGTCACTGTAATACCAGCACACCCTTTAGTAGTAACTGGGCTTTTTTTCACATAATGGTAAGATCACTGTCATTTCTATACATTCATTAACTTGATTTGAATGCCACCATACAAGGATTTTTCTCACAATTCTAACCATATGCCTGGTTAATTTTACCTTCATGCAGGCAGACTTTCTCCCAACAGCACTGAACTCAGAAACATACTCTAAAGGTACTTAGGGTATATGAAACCCAAGAACATTTCCCAAGAATTTTTCTGTTTTCCTTACACGTGCTTTGAAATGTTCTTTCATCCAACTGTTCGCTATGTAGGTTTTCACACAACCACCATTTCAAATTCCACTTAAAAAGTATTTACAATACGAGTGCATCCCTTCACTCTTTAAAGATTCACTCTAAAAATTAACAAGAACTATGAAAGCTGAAATCCTTGATTAAATTAAGGCAGAGGAGGACTGAATTTCACTTCGAACTTTTTAACAGATTCCTTCTCCTATCATAATCTAGCCACACCCATAGGTGGGCCTTCAGCCACATAGAAGTCAGGACATTTACAGATTTCCACTAAAAAGTTATTTACTCTAGGATGACAGTTTACACCCTCATCACCCTTCTCTTCTCCTCCTCTTCAATTCAAACAAATACAAGCTCTTTTCAAGGATAGATCTGATCTTAAGGACAGGAAAATACCAGTACAACAGTAGTTTAGAACAGACTTTTTTCTGACCCCAACAAGGCAGGATGTTAATTAATTCTCACCAAGCTTGGCCAAACAGCACTAATTTAAAAAGCTGTAAGAAAACCAGAAAATGTGAACAATGTAGTTAATTATGTTAAAACAAAGCAATGCCAATATTATACTTACAGGCTGAGGCTGTTCTGCAATACAGCAGTTGAAACACAACCAAAACTCACTCATTGTTTACAGTCTGAAGTGGGAATGCAGATGAAATGCAGGACTCAACCTTCCTAAGCCTGTCTGCAGATAGCAAGTTCTTCAAACAGGTTTATTTATAATGGCTCCAATGTGAAAATCTTTTTTTCTGTTGAGCTCTTTCTCCAAAGACTAGTCAGTCCCAGGACAAACAACTTGAAGGCAAAAGGTTATTTTAGTCTTCTTTCAGAAGGTTGATCCCAGCACCACAGAAATGTTATGTATGCTTCTTTGGTCCCTAGCGTTATGTGAACCTGAAAAGAGAAGTACATTACATCAAAAAGAGAGAATATACAGAACCTCAAGCTCCCAGCCAGCCACCCACAGCACCAATTTGTTGGTAATATCCTGAATCACAGACTGAAGTCATGTGCTTATTTCTGCAGTGACTACCAAAAATGGCATATACCATAAAATCCATATGAGGCCTACATTCCAGCTTTGGTTAGATGAAGTGATAGTAAGAACTGGCATCCAATCTTTTGGCAGTCATCTTGGTTTGATTGGTTTTTAACTTTCAAATGTCATTTCAGAAAGTGATAATTTGCCCACACACCCCTTTAAACTTCTTAGGGAAATCTGCCTCTTGACATCATATTTCTCAATGGAAAAGTTACTCAGTCCATTCACAGTGTGAGGTTTAAATAGTATATAACCTCAACCCTGTCACACAATTGTCAGTCCAAGGGATGCTTTCCTAAATGTTGAGGAAACAAATAAGATTTATGTACATGAAAAATTTGCAAAATGGCTGGACTTGCTCTACACAATGTATTCTCCTTCCACTCTCTTCTACCCTATGCTTCATGTACAACTGACTTCAAAATAGGACATCATAGAGTTTGAAACTGTTTCCTAAAAGCTCTAAAATTCCTCCAGTGGAACAAATGAGGCTCCAGATTCCAACCATTCCTTTGCTAAAATACTGTTTATTGATAAATCTCCATTCCAGTTTCTTTCAGCAGGAGCACAATAAAAATTCCTGTGAGATTTCATTTATCTCGAAATTTATCATAAACTTGACTTTAAGAGAAAGCAAGATAACAAGTACTCTGAAGTTTTTACATCCATACTCCTTAATAATTCTATATACGACTGTGTCTTCACTCGTACAAACATTTGCATAGCTATGTATCATTACTCCAGTGCAATTCCTCACAGCATGAAGTGGTTTGGAGACTCCATGGGATGCATAAAACTACACACACACACACACACACACATATATATATATAAATATACACACACATTCTGTGTCAGAGCAGTTCCACTTTGATACCACCTTCATCAGCTCTCTATACGACTGAAAACATGATGAACTTTAAACAGCAAGACCTGGACTAACAAAGGAAACCTTGACAAGAAAATACTCTGTTGTTCTCTGCAGTACTGGCATTTGCATGCTACACAAATTTCTTTTCTAAATTTCATTCAGTATGTAACAAAATCAGAATTCAAATACGGTTAACTACTGTTAGCATGTAACGTTTGACAATTCTAGTTCAGTAACTGTACAGCTTATGCCTTCTTAAAATGTGGTTGGTTTACTTCTGAGAAGATAGGCTCCAAGTTGTTCTGAAACACAGGAATGACTCCTCACTTTAGATTAAAAGCTGCTGAATAACAAAGCCAACCTAGAGATTGTGAATAATAGTCTCTGATAACATGTTCATTCTTAAAAATATATTTTATCTTCTATTGCCTGGTATGGTGCTATATTTGCCTTTAGTTTCATGGTTCTTTTTCAAGATTTCAACACTTGAACAACACTTTTTCAATCTGCTGTCTTTTAATTAAAAAAACATGGTTGACATATCACTAAGTCTGGAGAAAACTAACATTAAAAGCACCTCTTAGAAGGCAAACAAATACTTAGCAGGATTTGTTAGAGCTCCAGAATTTCGTACTCCACCCCGGCCTGTTAAACATGATTTTTTTACAGTGGCAAAATGAATATAAAATATCAGGTATAAATCTGCTGCACCAAAAAGGAAAGAGAAAACAATTAATCTGAAAAGAAAAAGGTGTATTAGCGCTGCGATGTCAATGGTGACATATTAGGAACTTGTCTTACACTGCTAGCTTCCTGTTTAAAGAGCAAGCTGAAACAGGAAAATTCTGCTGTTCTTTTCCAAATTATTGGTTATAAAGAAAGAAAATAAAAAGCACCACACTGACCTACAGCTACTAGTCAGGTAATTAAGTAGCATCAGCACACCAGCAATCTCGTGGGAAAGTGTTCCTCCAAAGCCTGAACTGCACCTCAAACCTGGCTGCAGTTTATGAGGTCCCAAAACCCGCGCGATATTTTACAGCTAGTTCCCTGCTTTGTCATGGGATTAAGATTTGAATCATAGAACCACAGAATGGTCTGGGCTGGAAGGGACCTTAAAGATCAGAGGCCGAAGAACACAGTTCATGACCACAGCTCTGCCACCCTTTGTGTTTGCTCTTTACACAGTTTATGGTGCTCAGAGCTGCAGAACACTGTAGAGCTCATGTGGAAAAGATAAGGCACTTACTCTGTCTGAACCGGTAAGTTTATCAAGTGATGAGTGGTGGAACACCTATTTGCTTTTCCCACGTAAACCTTCTGAACTCTGAGTGCAATTTATTTTAGAGTGTGTGATTCACATTGCAAGAACACGCAGGACTATCATGCTGAACAACTTTGTTCAGCATCTTAAGGCTTTTATACCTTATTTATTATTTCAGTCTCATACCATTTACAGACATTCTAAGCAGTATGGAGAAATTAAGATACTAAAAAATAACACATTGTTTAATATTTAGAGTGAAAACCAGTAAGGTAATTTTCATTACTCTAAGGTTTATTCCACGGTGACTGGTTTACTGCAAACCCCAAAACTATGGCTGATTGTAAAGTACCAGTCATAAAGGCAGCAAGTGCAAACACAGCATTAACGAATAGTTGGGGCAGAGCACATTCTGTTACAGTTTCACCCATTTTTCTTACTAAAGCAGTATTAACTTCTCTGTGGGAAATATACAGAGCAGGAAAGGTAAACAAAGAAATCAATTTTCCCCCCAAGCTCTTTATGTTTACTGATAAAAAGCAGGTTAGGCAGCATTTACCTTAGCTGATCCATACAGGAATATGCTGTATGCAGTGGAGGGTCAGTTAAAATAAAGCTACTTATTAATTACATAGCTTAAGAACAGCTGCTGTTTTTTTAAAAAAACATCTATATAGTTCCTTTTAAGGGTGAACCCTCTGTGTCCTCTGACTGCACACTGTTCAGTGCGGCTTCAAACAGGAAGTGCAGTAACAACACTCTTTGACAATTACTTGAAGCAAATAAAACCACAGGAAGAGAGAAAAAAAATGACAGCAGGTGTTAGTGTCTGAATTTAGCTAGATTTGCTTCAAAGCTCAGACTACTGCTTAAGGAGAAGGGGAAGGGGGGGAAGGTAAAAAAAAAAAACAAACCAAAAAACCCAAAAACCCAAACTGTGAACAAAAAATCATAACTAAGTATGCCATGTCAAGACACAACATGATGACATGTACATGATAATGTGCACATGTATGCACAGTCACAATCAGACCTACTAGCATTTTAGTTTCAAGTACTTTGTAAGAAAGAAATTTACAGTTATTCTTAATATTCTTCATATTGGAGATTAATTCACTAAAATACATGGTTGCTCTCCACTAGGGTTTTTTTGCCCTAAAGGTTTTAAAAAGCTATAATTACTTTCAATCCTGCAAGCAGTAAGTAGAAAAAGTATAATTTCTGAGTGTATTTTTAAGACTTCATGTTTTACACTTTAAACCTCTGTTGTAGCCGCACATTTTCCTCTTGATGATGACTACATAAAGTCAAGTGGCAGCCAGAAGTGAGGAGGAAAGAGGATTAAGGTGTGTCCAAACCCACAGAGGGGTTGCAGTGGTGCACACTTCCATACACTTACAGCTGTAGCAACTGGAGGATGATCTCCAGCTCTCAAAGGAAGTGAGAAGTGTTTATTCCCTTGCCAGTCTCACGTTTTTAAATAAAACAACTTACAAGAAGCAAGAGGTTTTAAACAAACACAACCTATGGGGAAAGTTGCCTTCAAGCATGAATTTTGTATCAGAAACTATCTCCTCACCGGGGCACTGCACTTAACAGAAACACTCTTCCTCCCTTCACTGCTACCCGAACAGGCACTTCTGGGGACTCTGGCACTCATATTAATGCACCAATTATCTTTTGCACTTTCAGGTCCTGAGAAACCTGAGCTGCAAGTAACTCTTGCCAGACAAAAGAGGGACAACATTCACCATCAACACAGGCCAAATAAGGCTGAAATCCCTTCTTCATTTCCTCTTAATTTTCCCATATCGATTCTGTCCCAACCCCCAGCCAAGTGCTTTAGGGTTTAGTTTAAGGACATCTAAGAAACTTCTTCAACGTTTGAATTAGACTTTCTTGTACATTTTCAAGTCTTGAACACATAGGTCCTGACTCTGTGAAGAGGTTATTTTATCCATGTCTTTATAATATAGTTTTGCACATTATGAGTAAAGCCATTTATAAGATTTTATTGCAGGGTTTTATTTTGGGATTACTGGTCATTTGGAATCAGTTCTTATTTTTTGTCCCTATTTATACTGAAATGGTTTGCATTAGTATATTTTCAACACAGAAACAAGGTTGTACTTCAAATCAAGCTCAACACAAATTAATAGCCGTAAACGACTACTACTACATAAACGACTACAGTACTTTTCTTCTGAGTTAAAAGTTTGAAAGAGTGATGAAAATGAGGGAACAGGATACAGGCACTACTATGGAATACTTAAAGAGATAGATGGGTTGATTTTTTTTTTTTTAAATGTTGTTGTTGGTAATAGAATGGAGTCTGGCTTTACAAACAATCTCATCTTTCACTGTAACCAGAACACCTCCAGCTTTTGTGTTTTCAATTTTTAGGAAGCCATCACAAGTTTCCCTGCAAAAAAATGTACCCACCTAGGCTAATACATGGGAGTGCAGCAAAAGATACAGGAAGGAAACCACAGTAAGTTTGTAAGGAGAAATACTAGGCTTTTCTTATCAGGTCACTGATAGCATATTATATTTAAAAAAAAAAAAAATTCCCATTAGTCGAAGTTCTAATTGGTCAATAACATTTTCTTCTTAAGTGGCAATCCCTATTGAGGGTAACACAGAAGAATGCTTTTCTCAGCTAGCCTCCTTGCTAATTCTAACTGGTAATATCAGTCAGAGAGGAAAAAATTCCCAGGGCAAAGTAAAGGTTCAAGGCAGTCTGTCAACAAGGTACCATTTCCATAAAGAATGGAAAGAAAAAAACCCAAAACAAACCTCAAATCTCCCTGAAGAACCCCCAGTTACTATTCTAAAGTAAGGATTGGGAATCCACAATATTTTCATCCAGAGAGACCATAATTTTAAAAACAGAGTAGCATTAAAAGGAAGGGAATAGTCATGCTCATGACAAACTGCATGCAGATCATACAAGATCATACTCCTACCTTTTTTTAATATGACAATAGATAAAAAGCATTATTCGCAGCCTTTATAATATTCTTTTTTTTCACAGGAAACAAATACATCAAAGGAATTTTCAACAAAGATTCAGGATAGACAAAAGGAGTAAGTGTGAACAAGAGGAGAAAAGGCCATAAAAACTGCAAGCAATTCAGAGAGGCAAACTCTCACCAGTACAGTAAGTGTTTCATGTCAAAAAAATCAATCACCATGGCACACCACTGCTGCAGATTTTAACCATCTGTGGTAAAACAGCCTTGCAACACAAGTCTGACATTGCATCTGAAGACATTTTAAGGCACTTCAGCAAATTATTGCTGTCACTTCTGCTGTCCTGAAGGCAGGCTGGTGAGCAGCACCAATTTACACACCTGAGGCAAGGTGTTTCTATTTCTTTGTTCCATTTTGCACAAAGTAGGGAGCTGATGGGTAACCCACAAAAGGCTGTTTCCCAAGTCATCAAAACCTTACACTATTTATACATTTTAACAAACAAATAAATCACTGGCTACAAGTGATTAACTCGCTACAATAAATTCACTGGCTACAAATTACATAGTTCTCTTATTAATTAGTACTATATCTTCTACTGCTTAAATGATTTTCTCACTTCTCATGCTAATTAGTCTGCATGCTCTGTCATCCTCTTTTGAGTCAGTGGGTTTCTTGAGTCAGTGGTCACAATCTCCCTCTGCCAGAATTACCTTTTATTCAGCTGGAGCTGATTTCAGCAGAGTTGCTGAGTTGGCTTTGTTAGTTTCTTCCTTATCTTTAGAGCTCTGCCAGAAGTCCTTGTGGCCTATGAATTCTGCATTGTTTTTGTCTACTGTCAGTAGCACATCCTTCTCCCCAGTCTTCGTTAACTTCTCCCCAAGTCTGAGATCATGGAGCCATGTCAGGCCTTAAACCTTAACGAGGCAATTCTACTAACAAGTAATTTATCTAATACCTGGACATCACTTCGTCACCTCCCACTCAAGGTCTCAAATTATGAGACCGATTGCAGTAAGCAAAAACAGCATCACATTTTGTGACACTACGTTCACTCAGTCACCCAGCGCCGCTATCTAAGGGTTCACACACCCCTGTTTGAAAAGCCAGATGAAAAACCTCTGTTCAAGCTGCCCTTGGCACATGGCAATGCAATGTTCCAAATAGGAAGAGTGCATCAGCTCAAGCAGCACGTCTCTGCTTTAGCTTTCAGTTCCACAGCTTGCAAGCAACAAAAACCGCAACAGCTTTTTGTTCAGGGTGCGACAGAACTGTGTACTTTTTTAATCTGCTTTTTTAATAGCCTTACTATTTATATATATTTATTCTCTAGCCCTTTTATAATTTCTCTATTATTAGCTGCTTTAGATGATTTGAACTCTGCATGTGCACCTGCATGCAGGCACATGGGAGATTGCTTAAAGGAACTTAAAAGTTAAGACAAATCACATTTTCAAAGACACTTTGGATCAATGTAGAGAAGAAGTGGAATTCAGGACTTTTAGAGTATGCAGTCACAGAAGCTGTAGGCAGAGACCTATTAGTTCATGCAGCCCATTTTCTCAGGAGTATCAGTTCCCAGGAAGCAGTACAGTCTATTGTTACTGTCCACTGGACTGTACTTTCAGAAATCACATTAGATGACCACTCTGCAGCTTAATACAGGTGACAGAAGTTGGCTTCAACTTCTACTGCCCTTACTGGTTGCTCACTTGAAGAGCACTCACACAAGAACCACACATACATAAATCTAAATTAGGCTACAACTGGTCTGGAGTGGTATCAGTTTTTCCTGACTAGACACTTCAGAGCAGTATATTAAGCGTTTGGTTTATCTTACAGGAAGTCCATCTTCGGACAGAAAATGGAGCAGAAACACATGCAATACCACCTAAGCCAGGCAGGAAAAGCAGGATGTTACTGGGGCATATGGCAGAGCCAGAAAGCACAGAAATTTCAGAACTGGTGAGAGGTGGTAAGTGATAACTAGGCCTGTTTGGATTTTGCTCTAAACTTGAGCATGAGGAGCTGCACCAGTAGACAGACTGACAAAGCACGTCTCAAAAAGAATGCCCTAGTCAGGGATCTGCATGCATGTAAAAATGCTTACTATAGCATTATGTGTGCTTTCAAACCAGACCACGTGGAGAAAAAAAAAAAAAAACAACCAAAAAACAACCTGATAAATTGCCTGGCTTATTCTTAGTCGTCCATCAATAGCCTGAGATCTGGCAGCACAGTACTGTGTAACATGCAGCACAAAGTGACACCTGGACAGGAGGGTCAGGTTTCATCTTTGTCTAGCAGCATACAGCAAGAAATGGTTCTCTTCCCCTGCCTTGAGACATTTCTTAAGTCACTTAAGGGAAAGGAAAATCTAGACATAACCATAGCAACAAGGAAATTTGGTTCCTGTACCATAATTTAAATATGCCATAAAGCATAGAAGAGTGTCTTGATTCTGTAACACTTAAACAATTGCAAAGAAAATAATGAACTGAAATACAACTACTAACAAGTACACACAAGAGAGCTTTTAGACTTCCACAGAACAGATAACCCTTCTTAGACACTTTTACACGTAAGAAACCTACCAAACACCACGACTGCATGTGCATGCACATATCCATATGAAGCCACACACACACAACCTGTAATTAGTAACTGCAGCAATCATAAAGTATTTCATTCCCATGGCCAAGGCTATCATGCAAGTATGTAAACAACCAGAAAGCTAACAAGCTTTTACCTCTACAAACCTCAGACAACCAGGCTCTATTAAGGAGAACTAGGGTCAGCTGGTAAAGAAGAAGTTCATATGTTAGAGTTGCAGTCAGTATGAAATTTAAGTTTTCCAAGTCAACAGCACGTTTTCTTTTTTGTTGAAAGGAACACTCATTTTTCAAAACAGAATGAAATTCAGAGAGGGGAGAAAAATGAAGAAACTCTTCAGATTTTTTTTCTCTCCATAGTTGCTTGCACCAAGGCATTACACATGCACACATAGTCATAGCTCATTAGTACCATTAACACCAGTACCTATACAGATTTGTTTATCATAGATGAAATAACCTTTGAACTGCAGCTTGATTCAGATACTGCACATTAATTAAGAGGAACTATTGCTCTTTGCTTGTCCTTCTCCCAAGCTGAGAGTCACTGCAAATGATCCTTAATATTCAGCTGAATTTGAGTATCTAATTTACTCTTTGAAATGCGTACTCGACCACAGAAAGCTCTTGCTGCGTACCCCCACAATCAGAGCATGAAAAAAATGTAACTGCAAACAAAGTCTCAAAAATCCTTGCTGACTTTCTTTTTGTGACAGATATTTGCTTATTAATTTTTTTGGTTGGAAGTGCAGATCAAGTTTGTTGCTTGGCAAGCCCATGACGGATGCACATGCTCTGAGTGAGGAGTGCTTTGGTTCGGGCATCACCGACAAGAAGGTCTGACTGAAGTCAGCCCAGCTGTGCAAACCTGTCCCAGGCCGTATCTTCACAAGGACTACAGAATCTCGGCCATGCCTTTACCAGGACCAAACTGTGCCACGCTGAGCTGGCTGTGATGGGGTTACTCATCAGCCTTCTCTCCTCCAAGCGGAACAAACCCAGTGACCTCGGCCTCTCTTCACAAGCATTGCCCTCGAGACCTTCCACTGCTTTGGTCACCCTTCCCTCTGCAACAGCTTTATATCCCTTGAGCAGAGCCTGCACCAGTGCACAGCAGAGCAGGACAATCACCTCCCTCACCCAGCTGTCAGTTGCTGTCCCTAATGCACCCCAGGACACAGCTGGCCCTCCTGGCTGCCAGGACACACTGTTAAATAATGTTTGACTTGCCATCAACCCAAATGACAGATCTCTTCCCAACTCTCTTTCTGAGTGGCTGCTTTTCAGACTCTTGGCCCCCAGTTTGCATGTTCAAGCAGCAATACCTCGCCCCAGATGCAAAATCTGACACTCGTTCTCCATACTCCTGGTGATTTCCCATCCCTCTAGCCTAACCAAATCTCTCTGTAAGGCCCCTCCACGCTCAAGGGAGTCCACAGCTCCTCCTTATTTAGTGTAATTGGTAAACTTATTTAATGTAATGCAACTGACTCAATACCTGCATCCAGACCCCTCATAAAAAGATCAAAGAGCACAGGGCCGAGGATGGAGCTCTGTGGGACCCCACTAGCGACAGGTCTCCAGTCTGCTGTCACCCCATCCACTATTACCCTCCGTGCCTGACCCGTGAGCCAACTGCTCACCCAGCACACGGTGTGTTTATCCAGCTGTGAGCTGGACACTTTGGCCAGAAGGATCCTGTGAGACAGTGACAAAAGCTTTACTGAAATCCAAAATGGCTTCTCTTGGTCAGCGGGCTGGGCTACTTTGTTCTAAAAGGAAATCCAGTTTGTCAAACAGATCTTTCCCCTCATGAACTCATGCTGCCTGTGACTGATGACTCCGTTGTCCTTCAGGTGTTTTCCAGTAACTCCCACACCAGATACTGAAGTGAGACTGACAGGCCTGTAGTTATCAGGGTCTTCCTTCTCACCCTTCTTGAAAACTGGGTTAAATCACTGCTTAGTTCCCATTCAATTACTGCTTAATTGATTACCATTTAATTTGCAATAAACCACTGATTAATTATAATTCAACCATCATTTAATCAGATTAATTATAATTTGATCATCATTTAATCACTAACGAAACATTTTTAGCTAACATTATAACCATGACACCTCTTAATTCACCTGCAACACGTCATTTTATACACTAGACAACAAAAAAACTTTATCAAATAAAGTTTAATTATAAGTTATTAAAATTTAAATAAGGTAGAGATGTGCAATTTTAAAACCAAAAGACACTATGCTGTCTTTCCCACATGTGCAGAAAAACAGCTAAGTACATAGTCATCTTAAAATAAAAATACGTGGTGCACAGATTTCCAACACTTAAATGCAACTTCAATGAAGATACCAATATTATTGACCTAGTTAAGAAACAAAGTGCCGTACAAAAAAAGGGAGTTTCAAAATGTTCCAGAAACATTTTGACAAAGTGTGTATTCTCAGCGGAACAGTTAGTGCTGTTCTGAGACCTGAACACAAAAGAAGCTAAATTGTCTCCTCAGAAGTGACCTGCCTGTCCTGCCAAGGAACGCTGAATCGTGTTCCCTGTGTACCCATGAAAAGTTCAATGCCATTACTGCTAAAAATGTCTATTTGGAAAACACCCTGAGGGACACATCTCGGTCGCAGAGTAAAACTCACTTGGAGTTTTACGGCCAATGTAAAACCCCTGTAAACCTCAAATGGTTTGGCTTCCACAGGAAACACCCACATATACAGAGGTGTAATGGCTTACCTGCACTGTTAGGTATCCAGTGAGTGGGAAAACCTACAATAAAGGTGTGTCAAGGCTACAAGTTATTTTTCCAACAAGCTTTAGGCTAGCTTGTTCATACCTTTAAATGTTAATAGGTTTATTTCAGCTCCCCAAACTCAAAGCTGCTGACAAAATCATAATCAACTTGCAATACTTGGGCTACTAAACATGAAAGTAAAACTTGACGCGCCTCAATTCTTAATCAGTGTCTCGCTATAAGGAAGCAAGCGGGCAATGTGAAAAGTGTACTCTGACACCAAATAACCACAGGATGACACTATTTGAACTCCACCATGAACTTCTAGTGCTATTAACAACAGCTACTTCAAAATGTAATGGTAATTCTGTTCTTTGTGATGCAAAGGAAGTATTTCCTATGTATTTTATTAATAAGCAATCGAGGACTGAGACAATACACCTGGCCACTTTCTGAGGTTTTGTTCCTCAGGACACAGCCAGAGATACTTTTAAGGATACATCTGGATTTGGCAGGTGGTCTCTTGTCCACCCTCAAGATACCAATTCTCTTGGTTGTGTCTATTTCACCATTAGTTTCAAAGTTTTCTGTGAGATGGAATAATTTGGTTTCCCTAAGATTTGGGTTATATGACAGCAGGGGAAGATAACTAGATGAACAGGTAAACTGGCAAGATCCAGAGCAGCTTCTTGGCCAAGGGTGCAAGAAGGTGGGTGTGTGCAGCCAGTGGGCACACAGGTTGCTGCCTGCAGACCAGCCTGACCCCCAGGAGGCAAGCCCTGGGCCAGGGACCCTCACTCAGCTTTCCAACCCCCAGGTACAGCCTCACTAATGCCATGCACATCTGCAATCACCCTCAGTGCAGATAGCTGACAACTTTTTTAAAAGCTGGAGGAGAAAACAGATGGATACTTAGATTACTAAGGTTTTATTTTTCTCCCCAGTAACAAAGTCTGATTCACCTACATCACATTTACTCATTTATTCCGACTGCAGAAGTGCTTCAGCCAGCTGGCTTTGATGCACTCATGCATCTGATGCTAGATCTCTTCCTTAAAAATGCTTTTTGTTTGTTCTTAGACATATTTTGCAATAGAAGCACCCATCCTATTCTTCTCCTAATACATTCTAGATTAAGCTCATGTCACACAACAGCAATTCTATTCACTGGAGGCAGAACATGACATTTTCAAAGCAGAGTCATGCCAGACTCAGCTACTCAACACAACCTAGGTAAAAATTAATCAGAACAGTATTTTTTGCTCCTAATGGCACAAGCTTGGAGGAGGGGTGGGGGTAAGTACACCAGAAGACATAAAGAATTATATGGAGAGTTACTTTCAGGTTCCAGCCTCAATCCAACTAGCAGACAGGAAAGAGAAGGTACACACTGAGCTGTCCTACCAAAAATCTCAGTGCTGCAGCTTTCAGTGCTACCTTTGCTACACTGCACATTATGAGGCCACTGCAACATAAAAAAATAAGCCATTCTAAAGCAAGGAGCACACACACAGTTGTATATCTGCTCTGTGTTTCGATCCAGGGCAATAAAGAAGATTTAAATAACATGACAATTTTTTTGCTCAATTTACCCTCACAGTCCCTGGTTTAACTGTTAACTTTCTTATTGGTAGAAGATGTTTTATGTACACTAAAACACAACTCACAGCAAAGCTATCTGCTTCTCAATTTAGTGCAGTTTGAAAAACACTACTTTGTATCCTGCTACCAGGTGCTCAGAAACAGATGTTGTGAATGTATTCAACCCCTGTGCTTGAGCTATCTGCAATCTTAACTAGGCTCCAAATTCATTAAACAAAAATTAACAAGATGTCCAGCTCTTCTTATCAGGTTTGGTTCCTTAGACTGACCAGATAGCCCTATTCTGAATTAGTAAGTAGCTACCACAACAACACAAAACCTTCTCAAAAAATCCTAACCATCCAAAAAAAATCCCCCAAACAGCCACATCGCAGTCCTACCTGCCCCCACATAAGGATATTTCTTTCTTTAGCTCAAAGCCAGACAGCATTTGCCGCTTACATCTTATTAGCTTTCAGTTAGTTGTGTTCCTACACCACAACTTCTGCCTTGGAAAGTCTGTTCTTAAAATAATTCACAGGCTCCCTCACATGCTCTGTACCTCAACCCCTGCATGGGCATCTGTGTGCAGTTGATAGTTGGGCATCAAGGGCTAGACCTAACTCAGTTTATAAGATGTGATGTTTGCAAAGCAGGACCATGCAGTAGGACCTAGTTAAAAATTATTCAGACAAGTATTTTTCCTCCTGAAAATTCCAGTGTATTGCTATGGTGCATGAAGAAATCAGAGCTGCATCATATCAAAACCAAAATAACTATTCCCAGGTTATTGTAACAACAACAATAATAACAATAATATTAATAATAATAATAATAATAAAAATATCTCAATTTAAAAGATCTTGGGTTTGTTCTAAGTTTACGTTTTGTAATACCACTGTGCTTATAAATCTGTTTCATTCAATCAAATACATTTATGAGCGTAGTTCTTTTATCAAACATTTACTTCTTCTGTCAGTAACCACTACACAGCATCTATAGAAGCTCAGAGCATGTTGCCAAGTCGGACACTTTGTATGATGCTTGTTTTAATTTCACAGAAAGATACCATTGCTCTGAAGAGAAAGATGGGTGCCTAAGCTGAACAGAGATGTGCATTTTTCATTTAGTTGATACAGGCTAGAAAGCCCCCTGTTAACTCAATATTTTTAATCACTGAGAGCAATTAAGAGGCCAGTGCAGCGTTTTCACCAATAAAAGAAAAATCAAAGTTAAATTACAAAGAATAAACATGAGATCAAGTTATCTAGCTTGTTTACCAAACATAACAATTTTTTATTTGCCTGGCCATGCTTTCAAATGAAAGATGGAATCATAGAACACAACTTTAATTAGAAAAATAATTATTATTCTTCCCAAAACAAAAATTACATTGTTGATATAACTGGGTAATTACCTCCGAAGGTAGGTTTGCAAACAAGCACTTCTGTACTCTGACACCCAGCCTCCAGGTCCCCTTCCTACTCTAACACAATTTACCCAAGTTAAATGCTATAGGAGAAAAAATGGAAAGCTAGTATAAAAAAAAAAAAACTTTCAATTTTTTTTTTCTAAATTGTAGAACAGTCTCTGTAGGCAAATAGTGGAAGTCTTAGCACATGATTCTGGGGGGGAAAAAATCAAAAGGACCTTAATGTATGTTAAGAAGTTACATTACCAAAAAAAAAAAATAAAAATTCAGTAACCATTTAAAGACTTCGCAAAAACTTTGAGAAATAGTATCAAGCAGGTAAGTAAAGCACAATTTTTTGCTTAATGTATTTCCCACAATTCTAACACAGGCATAACTCTTCATCTTGGGCCCCAGTCACTTCTTTGATATAATTTGTGAAGTCAGTTTGGAGATAGGATTGTCACAGCAAAGTGTGGTAATTACTGAAAGGAAACATCATGCATACATAAAAAGATCTTTGAGTACAATCAAATATCATGAATTCTATTTCTAACTATTTAACAGGAGTTAATTTAACTGTTAAAAACAAACTGAGAAACAGGAGATTTCTGACAGGCTCTGGAGCCTCTGTCATGACCGTTCTGACTCTGAGAAAGTCTCCTGAACCTCTTCCACTTTACATCTGTGAGAAATAATACAACAGCATTATTTTACAACTCAAGATAGCCAAGGACATTCTTAGTCAACTTAGTTCTAAGCACATGCATTTGCACTGTTGTACAGATTTCAACCAATGTTTTATCACAGAGGTAGGACATTGAAACTGCTCTGAGATGCTAGACAGAGGTCAACCCTTCACCCTTTCACCAGGCCAACAAATTTTTATTACTTTAGAATTCTGTATGTTAATCTTTTACCTTTTTATTGAACAGATGTAACAAAAGTAAGCAATGTTAGCTTTTTACAGAAAGCAACAAAAATGCTCCTCGGCAGAAGTTTTTCTGAACTCTGCTCACAGAACTCTGCAGTTGCCACGAACTGCTTTCATCTGTGATGGTTTTAAAAAAGAAAACACCACCACACATCTGTTTTGGTATCTGCTTTTGTTGCATTCTACCAACACAACTGAAAAGATTCATAATCAGACCATTTTGTGATGGAATCAACATTATTTTTAAAGGGAGTCTTTTCAGGTATTCGATTTTGCTGCTCAGAACAAATACAACAAGTAGTCTTCTGCATGTCTGGCAGTTGGTTCTCAACTAACATCGTAATTTTAAGAAAAGACTAGGCTTAATCCTTCCTTAGGTGGGAAAGACTGACTGTAGTAAGCCATATTATGAACATATTCCAGTGGCTGCAGTATCCACGGATACTACTTCTCTATTAGACATGAGAAATTACAGTATCCACACGGGGAGTTAAGAGTATGATACCTACCAAGTTTTATGTGCTTTTAGTAGTTTCATTTCCCTTATGTCAACCTTGTCTTGTGTATTTATAAAGGCTCTGCAGTATCCTCAGCAGCCCTTGACAAAACCCTAATGGACACAGTGAGTCTATAACATTAATATATCACATATGCAGTTGTTATACTTATCAATGTTTACCTGCCAGGTACATGCCAAGCAAAGACATCTCTAAAATATGAAGGAAGATTTGTAGTCTTTGCTACAAGTGACTGTAACTGCAACAGATAGCATTGTATTTCTTACTGTTTATCAATACATGGGTCTGTGTAAGTCACTAGAGATTTGTATTTTTATTTCGAAATGATTTTCATATGACATAACAGGATTTTTAAATGCCTAATCTTTTTCTCAAGACACAGACTTTATACTTACAGCTTGAGATTACAACTAAGAGTCAAAAACCTTGCAAGTCAGACAAGTTACACATGAAAAAGCAGGCTAAAGAAACAAAATGCAGGTTGAAAAGAAAGCTTACTTACTAATGCTGACCTATAGAAGTTACCTGGAAAACACCACCATCCTGTTTACTGATGCATATATTTGCTGGAACCACATTTCTTTGTGTGATTGCTCTTTGCCAAGGAGGATTAAGTCGAAAGTAGATTCTTAACAAGTCAAAACAACAAATAAATATATAGTTAAGTCACTGGCTGATTTGTGGCCACTAATACGGTTGTACTTTGTACGGCTCTGTGTTTAGCCAAATGTTCAGTCTTTTTTTTTTCACTCTCTTTTTTTTTTGGGGGGGGGAAGCGTGGTTTGGTTGGTTGTTTTTTGGGTTTTTTTGTAAACTAAGCAGCAGAAAAAACCTCCCTGGAGTTTGAAAGTTCACTCTGTAGACAAATGCTAGATAAACTAAGGATGGCCTGCTCTGGAATTTCTAGTTACAAACAGAAACAGTGAGAAACAGACCAATGTGCTTCCGATCTGAAAAGGCCTCCACAACACTGCCACCCAATATCCTACACAAAGAGACACTGATGTCATGATTGAAGATCCTTAGTGAATCTCTAGTCTGTTTCGTGATTCACATTTTTACACAGGCGTTCAAATCACATTTTTAAATAGGCATTCAAATGCCATTTGAAGAAAACAAATGATGCATATCTATTAGTACCCTTAGAAAGTTATTCTAATGATTAAGCCAGGTAAGTCTCAGAAATACACCCCTCCATTTCCTTCCAATTCACAACACTTCCTCATCCCTCCCTCTCCCCTTAATTTTGTTTTCTGCTTTCTCAAAGAACATTTGCTCTACCTCCTCAATTTTCAAAAGGGAAGGTACAGGAAGAAGCACAAATAAGCATCTGGAAGGTGTGAATGTTGGGGGAGATCATACATCACTAGCCTTTTACTATTATTTTCATTATGTATGACATTCCAAGTAAAGACATATATTGTTTTCTTTATAAACAAATAATCAAAGCTTTGTAGTAATTTTCCCTACTTCACAATCTACCTCAAGGTTTTTGCCATGGATGTATTCCATATGTTTTGGGTTTTTTTAAATTAATGAATATTCTGTTGGGTCTTGTCTATGTATTTAGCTTCTGTAAAATGGTCTATCAAATACAGCTCAAATCTTAAAGAAATAAAGATACTAGAGTGACAAGAGATGCAGAATTTGGGAAAAGTGAACCCCAAACTACTAAGCATATTCCTTGACTCTTCCCTCAAGATATCTGCATGGTTATGCTGCTGCTAAGGCTGAAATTGATAATAGAACTCTGTGCAACTTTTATCTTTCTGCTGGTATTTCAAACAAACAAAATAATCACCCTCAAGATGTGTCAGGCTGCCAAATTCTCAGTCTCTAGTGTTTTTCCTCTTTGTGCTGCCTCTGTTCTTCCTGCAGTTCTGCACTGTGAAGCAGGCATGTTACATCCTGGGGACAGAAGGGATAGGAGCCAAAAGTTGGAAAACAAAATAGAAAGAACAAGCAGAGCAACCCTTCCGTGCTGCACCGCCTGTTCCATACAGTGATGTTCCATACAGGTGCTGCCCTTCATAGAGAAACAGGTTCTTCTTGCTACAGAGTCCTTTTACACTTATGTTTCCAGAAGTTTTGTTAAAAGAGGAGCCTGTACTTCCTGCTCTTGTTCTATGTTGTCCAGGTCTTCACACTAGCTCAGCGCAGTCTTCAGACATTGCTCCTACCTATTTCTTGCTTTCTCTTCCTCCTCAAGAATATCTGTACTTCTCTCCTCCATGAACACATATGGCAAGGAAAAAGGATTCACTAGATCTTGAATTTGGTACTGGTCAAAACAGTATCTACTTATAGCAGATGTTATCAGCGTGAAATAAAGTCTTATCACTGTAAGATGGCACAGTAATGAAGTTACATTCTTTTTCCAACTGTGGGTACTTCAATTCTGCTGTCATGTTATCTGTCCATATTTGCTTATCCACACTGAGTGAACACTTTCAGGGACAAAGACCTAGCTCTGGAGAATTTGTCTGGGAGGGAGGAAAAGGAATAAGTGAGCTTATTTATAAGAAACCACCTTTGAAAACAGTATCAGCAATTGTGATATGGATCAGAGGCACACTATCTCCACACAATCTTTCTTACGGTATTTTAGTTAGTTACCTGCTTGCCAACAGGTGAGGAAGGCAAAGAAAATACAAGCAAAAATTACTGCTCTTTTCTCTCCAACCTTCTGACCTCGAGAGAACCCCTAGTGGAAGCGTATAAAATAAACAGTGTTTTGACCACGGTATTTCTCATGCCAAAACAATCATAAGCCACAGAGCACTTGTGCTGATAAACTTGAACGGTCCTGAATAACAAATATGAGGTATAATACTTGTGCTGCCTCGCTATGAAAAGAATGCTGCTGCCACACAGAGTGAGACTCTCAGTAAACACAAGCATGAAGACTCGAGTGTTTCTCACATCACTCAAAACCATTTGCCCACTTGAAACAGGGAAATAAAAGTTCCTTTTACTCAAGATCAACTACGGAAGTTTTTCAGACAGGCAGCATAAGCAGCAATTTTTTTGTGACATACATGACAAAGCCATAAAGAAAATGCCATGAGGAAAATGGCAGGGGCAACTATTGAGGCTCTTCATATCAGGAAGGACTATTAGGTTCCTCCAAGACCTGAAGAAGCCACAGACAGCACAGTAAATGACAAGGCTTAGCTCCTGATGGATTTCACATCAGATGCTTCCAAGTTTAAGCTTGGAAAAAAAAAATGCTTTTCCAACACCACCTACTCTACTCTCACCATCTGGTGTCTTATTCTGCTCTTCTGACAGGTAAAGTTGGTTAATCAGAGTTATTTCTCTTGGTGAATATTTAGTTCCTTAGACCACAAGGTAAATATATATATTCAGAATTATCATCCTGGCTCCAACTGTTATTATGGAGAAACTGGACAAGCCATTAGAATTTCCTAACACACAAATCCACTACCTTTACTGGTACTGCCATGGTCAGCACATGCTTCCCTTTTAAAACACGGGCATAGTCTCATTAAACACAGTGGAACTTTGTCCCATGCCAGCATTGCAGTAATTTGGAGACACAAACCACTAAGTAGCACAACAGCTTCATTTTCTCTCAAGAACTGCTGTGGCAAATGACCAAGAAACAGGGATTAGACAAGTTTTGGAAAGACTACAATAGCCCAAACTGGCACACTGCCTTTCACAAAAGAAATACAATGGCAGATTTTTTGACTTTAAGAGAAGATGTACTATTTTCTTTAGTCCTAAGGAGATATTTTCCCCTACCCCCAATTACCCTGAACTCCTAGGAAGGTCTGCAACCACTTTTGAAGAAGGCACTGTAATATATTCGGAGTATATACAATTGATAAATATCTCCTTACTGACATTCACAAGCTTTGTGGTGAGCATTCTTTCTGCACACTACAGAACTGCTGTGAAACTCCACCACCACCGACAACTTCAGCTGTAAAATTCAGTGGAAGCCCCTCTGTTCAAGAGGGGAAAAACAAAGGTATTTTCTGCCTTCACACTTGTCTTAATTCTGTTTGGTATTTGTTTTTAAACATTTGCTAACACCACAGTATTTCATTTGTCATTAGGGTTTTGCTGCAGCGTACAATCCAATCTGCATGTAGAACCGACTTAAGAAAATCAACTCAAAGGAAAGGCAAGCAGCAACTCCTTTGACTAAACTGTCAAACAGCTGCACGGTGACAATTCAGTCTGACATACAAAGTTTCTCTGTTTTGAATGAGATCCTATCTCCTCCAATGTCACACAACTGCTCATTTTTTCTTTTCTGTGTGTGGGTGGGGTGGGGGACATTCTCCTTGTATCTGCTGACAAGGATTTTCTGTTTATGTTTGGAAACAAAAAATCTAAAACCACACACCAATTCCTTTGCCTGGGATAACAATTTTTATCTGAAACTTAAGATTAAGGTGTAAGAAGTATGCATATAGATAAAAGTTGCAATTGCTCTTGAACATGTTTTTCTTGAACATTTTTTTGCTCCTTCTCAAGTAAAGGAAAAAGACTGTTAAAGAGAACAAAAGAACTTTAAATCTGTAGCTTTGCCTTCAATAGCAACTTCTGAAAAGAGCACAAGATACAATTGTTAAACCTACCATTTAAGTACAGCCTCAAGTTGTCTCCCAGCCCCAAAGCATTTCCCCCATTTTTCCTATCCCTCAAAAAAGACAGAGAATTCTACAATTTGAGACTCAAGGTGTTTCCACATATTTAAGTGCAAGACCCTCCATTTTGCCTTTACAGCAAGTCAACAAATACACCTAGTGAAAGAACATGTTCTCCCTAGCTTTCACCTTCAGTCCTCTTTCATTGCTCAATCTGAACACAGAACAAGTGAGGGAAAAGGCAAAACAAAAAAAAAAAAAAGAAAATAAAAAAGAACACCCAAGAAATTAGTAACTCATTCAGTCTACAATCAAGCTTCATTAACTCTTGCTTGAGAAGTTAAAGATGGTGTTGTACTAGCTTTTCACCCAGCTCCTGAGCAGGACAATAGCGCCTGTGTAGCACAGTCAGTGGAAGGGAACGTGGTCCTGACTTGTGATTGCCTCAGGTCAGCACTCTGGCCTGATTCAGAGAACATCCAGGAATCATATCACATCTGCTGCTCCATTTGCTCTGGGCTCTTGACTTACAATCAGCTTGTAGCATAGACATTAGAGACTGCATCTAGGAGGTACGGAAGGGGAAGAGAGAACAAACAAAGGGCTGTACATAACTTGCTCAAAAATGTCTACTGTATTCGTCAAAAGACTAGAAAACAGAAATAAAATAACCAAAATTTCCACATCTCCATTCCTTGCTACACTAACCAGATGCACATGATGGAGTCAGAAACAGCACCTTCACTGGCAAGGTGCTTGCTTCCTAAGTGGATTTGATCTCCCCTTTTCCTCCACAAAAATAGGGGGCGACGGCTCACATGAGAGGTTCAGCACAAAAGGCAGATATGGCTGTGGTCCTTTCACGCAGAATAATCAGCCACTGCCCCAAAGCCCTCTTTGTCTGCCACTCAGGCACAGACCATTTGGTTTAAGATATTCATTATTCTGTCTCTCCCTCAAACAAATGCCCCCTCTCTCCCAGACATGCAGCCCCAACTGGGGCTTGTGAATCATTACCCACAGCTAAGGTAATTAATGGAGCCTATCATAATTCACATCACCAGCAGCCTTATCCCCATCTCATTCGTGGAAGTTCCCATGCAAACAGATCAGATTGTCGCATCTGAAAAACGAAAAATTCAACATTAATTTTTCTAGAAGACAGCTGTCACAATGAGCGTAACCACCTCAGAAGCACCAATGCAAATATCGCCATGAATATGTATACATACACATACACTTTTAAAAATAAATTAGTTTCTCCAACCGTGGCTTAAGTATTTCGTGCACCTATGCTACAAAAATCAGCTCAAACTGAATTCTTTCATGCTCCTTAACTGGTGACAATGAATTGTGCATTGTATCAGACCAACACTGCAAATTCTCCAGAAAACACACTATCAAGACTCTAAAAGCAACAAAGACACTGGCAAGTCTGTAGCCATTGATTTATCTATGCACTAAACCCCACATAAACAGATTTCACTCTAAGGGTCAAAATTAGGGGAAAAAACCCCCCAAACATCCATAGGAAGGATAACAGGCACACAGGTTCGTCTAAACACTATGCCACCGGTTTAATTTGCTCATCCCCAACCCTCCGGCCATCCTGCGCTGGGAAGCTGCCCTCATTCTTTCCTCCGGGCCCTTGTTGCCAGGGCTGCAGCTGCACGGCCCATTGCTGCTGAAGCACATGTCTCTAGAGGGGGACACAAAGGGTTTCATTATCTGCTCCTCCGAGCAGGCACAGCACCGCCAGATTAGAGCACTCCCCCCTCTCCCCCCAGCAGAAAGCAGGCAGGCAAGCGCTGCTGCCAGACGTGACCTTGCTCATGTGAAGAGCTGCAGAAGGCACGGGTGCCCCTGCTCAGCTGCCTGTCACCCCCACAGCCTGCTCCCCTCCAGGGATGCTCCTCAGAAGCTGCTCACTTGTGATCCAGTCTTGACTAAACGACTCGGGAAGCTCTCACTACACTTTAAGAACTACTGAGATGAGATCTGTACTTTTAAAACCAGTAAGAACAATATCCTGATATGCCCGATCTTCCAGAAAGAACTCTGCTTTAAAAAGTGCTAGCCTTCTCTGGGACATACAGATTAAAGACAGAAAACAGAAAAGGACTCAATGACCGAATCAGCATACTGTGCTGTGGTCTTAAGCACTGTTCATTCACACTGAACCACCTTCTCAGGGCTCAGCTAAAATCTTTATTGGCTTTAACAGCTGGATTCATTTATGAACGCATTCACATGATTGTGCCACTTGTGAAGGAGAGGGATATGGGCAGTGTTTCCATTCAGAAAATGTAGCCAAATAAACAGTTTGGTTTTTTTTTTTTTTTTTTTTTAAATCAAACTAATTGTTTCATGGACTGGTTTTGGTACCATCTTGCTTGCCAGTATGTTGTCAGCAATTTTCTGTAAAGAAGTTGTTTAGCATTTCTAATGTCAGAAGAAAGAAAACAAGCAAAATTAATTGTTTTTCATTTTGGACTCTTCCTCCTCAGGGCAAAAAATTCACTGCTAAAGAGCATAAAACTATTAAGAGAAAGATATTAACTCTTCATTAGAACCCTGAGTACCAACACATAACTCATAAAACATGTTTTTTGAGTCTATGTGCAAATAAGTTGTTTACAATGGAAACAGAATATTTACCGCATGGTGAGCAAGCTGAAGTGATCTTTAGTTTTACATTAATAGCACATGCAGAGATTACATGGAGTACAAAAGCATTCTCACCTAGGGTGTCAGACTATCACACAACAAAAGGTGAGAAGGAAATCACAGTTTTTCTAGGCCTTAACTAAAGGTCAAACTAGTTTTTCACTAAATGTCATCAAATCAGCAGTCCTGTACCTGAAGGTCTGTCTCTTTATGCAGCAGACAGTGGAATCTGTGCCAGCTCTGAGGAAGCCAAGTGTCCACAGAAGGCAACAAGAATTGCAGCATTTCCTGCCCATAAGATTACCAGAGCATGCTGCACTCCTGAACAGTCAGGAGGTGATGACTTCCAGACACAGCCTGAAATTAAAAGGCTGCTACCTGTCCCAAGATCTGACAATGGTGACCTAGCACGGGAAGGACCATAGACAGAAGTATGCTGTTTTAACTCTGTGTTAACAAAGGACAGACTAGTCTACTTCATGGTAACCTTTTAAGAAAGAGATCTTCCCTAATATGTCTCCCCTTGGTACTTCTGCTGAGGTCTTTGATCCTCATATGATTATTTCTGAAGGGCACAAAGAAAAGCAGAGATGAACAAACCTAATTTCTAATTTGTGAACTTACGAAAGCAACACATTTACAGTTAACTGCCTCAGTTCTGTGTAAAGCATTTAATCCTGAAGAATAATACAACTGGTATTATTCAAGAACCATGACTAAAATACTTCCAGTGCCACAAAAATTTAATTTTTCTTCTAGTCCAGAATTTGTGATGCCTTAACCTACAATTGTGGGTTTTCCTTCATGTGAACATCTCATAAATACTTAAAGTAAGAACAAAATAAGATCAAGAAAAGGTACAGCTACCATGTTTACATATAATAGTATTTTAATACTTGATTCCATCTGCTCTTCTATCTAGCTTGATCTTATACCTCTCTCCCATCTCCTATTGTATAGCCCTGTAATTGGGATGGTAGAACAACTAGTAGAAAGAATTTCAATTTCCATGTTAAACACATACATCAGCTAGAGTCCAAGGGAAGAAAACTCCAACAACAACAATAACCCCACACATGTTATTTCACATTAAGCAACACACAAGGCAGAAGTAACTAGAAGAATAAAGAGGGATAAAAGTTGGAGGAGCAGTAGAATAACACAAAGTGGTGCTGACACAACTGCAGTTCTTGGACACGCAATGTAGTGAATAATGCTGACATTTGTCAAAAGAGAGTAAATCTGCTTTTTATGTTACCAGTACATCCATTTTTGAACATTTGAAATTAACCAGTATGTTTGTATATTTTTATGTTGCTAAATAGATATCTCAAGCATTCCAATTGCTTCAGTGAGACGTGCACAAAGCTACCACCCTCAAAACAAATGCTGATTTAACTTGCTTTATAATATATTGATATCCCAGGCAGCTGTAAAATTTAGACAGTGATGGTATTACACCAGTAATAACAATCAGCAGATAGTGGTCATCAACTTTGACTCATTAATTTCATACTGGTATTTTGAAGGGGAACAAGGCAAAGTGTTTGGGATTTTTGAAAAGGTTCTGAAAACAATAAAATACTGTCTTCCACTTCTTGGTGAATACCCTATTTTACTGTAATATTGAAACTGCAGTATCTCAAAAAGAAGTACTTTCTAAATGTACAAATACTAACAGCAAAACAAAGAAATAGTGAAAAGCTTTCCAGAAGCTTTTCTGAGAAGTTACCTCTCTCAACTTGTCAAGTGACGGGCTTTTGGTTTTTTTGTAACTGCATGTTATTAGTAACTGTGCTATTGAACACACCCTCAGAATATCATCACTTTCTGCAAAACAAGCTATTACTTCTGGATACGTGTGAGTCTTCCTACTAGAGCATTCTCAGCTGAAAAAAAAAGAAAAAAAAAAGGCAGTGAAACAAACAAAAAAACCACTTCTACACTTGAGCTAAGCTTCAACTACCAAATTAGCAATAGCTGCAGTACTACTCTGTTGTAGAAGCTTCTGGTAAGTTAACGGTATGTGACTTCTTTAAACATATATGGAAATGAAAGTACACCAACCTCTAAAGACTAGAACAAGCACATGCTTGTTTTTGGGATATATAACAAAAATTTTTCTGCAACAAAACTTTACACCTGGGATTGGATGCCTATTTACAAGGAGTTTCTGGTCACAGCAAACCAATAGAGAGGTTAACAAAGAAAATCCAAGAGTCTCCAATACCACATTAAAGGTCCCTTCCAACCCAAACCATTCTGTGATTTGTAACACATATTGAGTCCCTTGCCCTTAAATGGCACCACAGTCAGTTTTTGCAGAGCTATCAGCTTTTTCCAAAGCTTTTAAAACAGAATTAGTTACAATTTGTCTCCTGTACCACCCCACAAAGGACTTCATAATGTAACATTATCCATCAGCCTTCAAATTCTTGGTCCAGCTAATAAGCATCGCCACAGTGGTATTAACCACTACAGCTGTATTGAGACACAAGCAGCAGAAAGGAACAGGAAGAGGCACAAAGGTAACAGGAAAGGTTAGTGTTATATTGGGGGTAACAGGAAAAGCCAGTGTTATGCTGGGGGAAAGAGAGGAGGGGGAGAAGCAAGGCAGAGCATAGCAGAGCAAAAGAAACTGCACTTATGAAACAGGTCTGAAGTCTACATACAGTATAAAATAATTGGGTGGGAGATTTGTTTTTAAACAAATAAAAGAAATTAAAGGAGGGAAAGTAAAAGCACGACAGATAACCTACTACATTAAGAAGCTTTGCTGAAATCTATCTAAATATCCTGGGGCAAAGACAGTTGCAGGAGATATTGAGGAGAAGAAGCAGGGTACAGAAACAAAGGAACCATCATATTTATAAGAGAGCAGTTGTTGACAAAATCATTCTCTAGACTGAGTTATCTGAAGATAAATAATGAAATTTTGACAGTAAATCATATTTTTCTTCCAAGGCAACTCTGTTAACAACAAGAAATTTCAGTTATCGTCCATGAGTTTGTTTGCTCTACAACAGATAAATCAAGTAATAACATCTGTATAAAAACTAGATCTGCACTTTAAAATCAGCTGGGACTAGAGATTCATGTCAATGTGTGGCTTTTCATTTATGTGTTAAGTCACAGTCCATTAAAAGACAGAAAACATTCAATACAGCAGCCTTCTTGTGGCATTCCAGTTAGGACCCTTATGTTAAAAGCATCTCAAAACTCAAATGGAAAGTTAGGTAGTTAGATTTCCAGAAGTGCCAAGCACTCAGCAGTTTTCATTCAAAGCCTGACAGATCTTTTGAGACGAAGGTGCTATTCAACCACAGATGTGGCTTGCTGTTTTACAAATCAGACAATTTCTCTGGCACTTCTACCCCGCAATAATTAATTACAATGCTTCTATGTGCCTCCAATACCTCTTCTGCATAAGGCAATTAATATGTTTTCATATCTGTATCAATCTATCTATAAATACTACAGCAAATAAGACCTATGCAGTCTTCTTTAAGAGAAGGTATTTCACATTTCCTCCTTACCACAGTAAAAGCACCTTCCCCCGCAATACTGGCATTAACTTGAATAAACTACTCTTAAAAGGGGATCTATGCTGGCATTACCATTCTGATTTTTTAATTCACTCACATTAACTTATCATCATCGCCACGGCTGGGCTTCGCAAACGAAGATTGGGGAAGGACTCTACCCACACTTGCTACAAGCGCGCTGGTGGCTAAAGAGACCAATGTGAGATAGAAAAGCCTGGTTGCAAAAGGCACAGCAGAAAGATTCCTCAGGTGGTATCAACGAGACATGATTCTTTCTGTGTTGTCTTTGCTCCTCGAGAGTGATCCTGCTGCGTTCTCAAAGGCATCAGCAGCTTATAGATGGCTCCCCAGGGCAGTGGTCACAGCACCAAACCTGACAGAGTTAAAGAAACCTTTGGATGATACTCTCAGGCACATGGTGTGACTCTTGTGGATGCTCCTGTGCAAGGCTAAGGGTTGGACTTGATCCCTGTGGGTCCCTTCCAACTCAGCATATTCTATGGTTCTGTGAGTCTGTGACTGACAAAGTAACTTGACAGATACTTGAAATGAAGTCTAACAAACTAGTCCCAAATTAAAGGTCAGCCATGCATAACACAGTCAGAAAGAGGCATGGATCCATTATGCAACAGGAATAATGGAAATACTGGCCTATTTACCTTTCCTCCCCAATATGCTCACTAACAGAAAACATTCCTGGTAGGATTAATAACTGAGAATGAAGAAAGACTGGAAGGATTAAAGACTGATATACATTTCAATACAAAGACAGACTTAAAGGCAAGATGCGCTTCTTTTGGACTGCCTCAGTCAAAAGAAGAAATCAGATTCTTGAAAAATGCTGTAGCTCATGTTTAAGGACTCAGGAACAGAGAGGAATTGCTTCACTGACTATATTTTTAAAAAGAAAATTACATAACTGAGTGATATCTTGTGGTAAGCCTAATAGGATTTGAATGAAGCATACGCCAATAAACCAGATCAGTCTCTTCCGGGCACGAGAGCAGCTCAACCAAACAATTCTGGACATGAGAAACCATGCAAATTAGGCATCTATGAAATGACAGAAGGGAAGCAAGAAGTCTTTGAAATCTGCATGTCCAAAATTTAATCTTAATAAGATTTTCAAGACAGCATTTTGGAACTATGTGTCAAAATTCTGAACAAGTGCTTATCAGAACACATCATTCCTTTAAGGAATACAGTTTAAAAGTGTTTTTCTAATAAGGGAGTACTCAGTAAGTTGTACATAATGTTAAGAAACAAAGAGAGACTATAATCTATTCTACGTCCTTCAGTGTGCTGTAGCAACTGTTGGTCCAAAAGACAGAGTGTGAGAGTATTTTCTGTGGCAAAGATGAACCTGATAGTTAAATTCTGCCATTAATACAAGTCTGTTCATGGCTTGCTCTTTTCTTCTTGATATTAGATCATTCATATAGGAGAGAATATTATCCTTCTCCTTCCTTTGAAGAAAATGGACAGCTGTCATGGTTAGAAGTCCAACACAGAATTCAAAAACAACATTAAGGTATGTTAAGGGAAACAGATCTCCACTTGTTTACACTTTCAGCCTGCTGTAAAGATTCAGCTTCTCAGACTTTACAGGAGCTCTTCTCTGCCTCTGAGCTACCTAACTTACTAGGTTTTAAGTATTTCAAGTAATTTCTTGCTGCAGAATAGGGTTCCTTAATTATTTCATACCCATAGCAATCTGACTGCATAACACGTCTGGTAACTTTCCTGAATGAATAAGCATCACGCACTGGGGGGTAACTACAAATCTGATGTACACAAGACAAACAGTAAGTGCTAAACAATTTGTGACAAGGACTGTTAACACTCAGCCTGGGCTCTCCCAGGAAACAGGATGCCAACGTTCAAGTAGTCCAAGGACACTGTCCTTGGCATTCTCTCTGCAGACAGCACTTTGTCCCAAACATTATTACAGGGACTTGGGGCATTTTCTGTGGAGATGTGATTATTCATGGTGGAAAGAGCCAGAATTATACTCTTAGGCTTCTTAGGCTTTGTGCCTTAACTAGAAAATGGCACATTTTTTTCCTACATAAAAACAAAAATTTGATTGCAAAGGGCAGTCTGTGTTAGAGAGCAGGAAGCACATATGGTTTTTTCAGGATGCCATAGTTCACACTGTATATAAGATTAGCCAATTTAAGGAAAAGATTACAGCATATGACTGTGCTTCCAGAAAGGAAAAAAAAAATCTTATAGAAGAGATCTACCCAATCTGTTAGAGATGCTTAAATATCATCATAAAGTACATTCTATAGCTAGTTAGAAGCCTAAATATAAAACCTCAAAAATGAAAGATCTCTCAGGTTGGATATTCAATATTTCAAATTACAGAAACTGAACATCATGCAGGCCTATTTCCTAGCATAATTTCTTCGTGGGCCCTGTGCTTTCCCTCTCTTCCCCATTACACCACAGAGGAGGACAAACCAGTTTAAGTATCTAATTTAGACATCAACCAACATTCCTGACACACTTTTCTTTCCTACTTTTTGTTTACTGTTCTCTTCATACAGACAGGTGTAATGAAAGTTGGCTTCCATGACTTCAATTCTCTTACTGACAGTCTTTGATTCCTAACTTTCCCCTGTTTTATGGTTTCCAGTGGCACAAAGCTTCAGAGAATTTGTGCTTCATGTTCCACCTCACTGAGAAAAGTGAGAGCAAAAATTGCACTGGGGGCTTCTACACTGATATAGGTCAATTGGATCAGCTGTGTTCTACCTCAAAACGCAAATATGATACTTCAGGGGAAAAAAAAAAAAACCAACCAGTTTTGAAGACCTACGTGAGAAGCTGAATCAGTCACATAATCCAGCTGCACCCCAGTGCTCTGACCTAAGTTTAACGACGAAGGAAGTGGAGGACAGTCAGATACAAACACAGATGGTACAAGAGACCTGAAATGTGAGTGTTTGCACAAATGGGCATCTGAAATGTAGTAACAGAAGGACAGTTTTACACCGGTGTTACTTCAGGGTTATTCTACAGAATTATTGCAACGATCAGAAATCTGGAGTTAAACGTAGAAGTCAAGCTAAACTGAAAAACAAAGGCCCTTCATGAAACAAAATGTTGAAATCCAACACCTTATGTGAGTTTTCTTCCTCTGCCCCTAAAAGTGAACAGCACTGAGCTAAATTTCAATTATATAAATGAAATAAAATTTCTCTTTATGGCATGGCTCCAAATTTATGAATCAATTATTAAATTGAAAATTGGAATCATACAGAATTGATGATAGCATAGTGGATGAAGTCTAAACATTTCCTTACACAAGAAACTAAAATCCATTAAAATCTTGCTCAGAAAAGCCAGACCATGAACCAAATTTGAAAACCACATACTACAAAAGCAAAATAACAGAAAACACATAATTCAGATTTTGAAGATATGGGGGCTTTTCTGCGGTGGTATCAAGATGTGCACAGAACCCACAAACAATCCAGTCACATTCTAGGTAGTTCTTCTGGCTACAGGAGTGCACTGCAGAAGTGTTGCACAAGCTTTTAGTGCCAGACACGAGTAGAACAAAGGTTTCCTCAACAAACTCAAGTAATTTCCTGGCGTAAAAGCATTTATCTAAAATTCATTACCGTTTTGACACTACCTCCAGAAGGTATTTTTTTCCATCTTTTTCGCCACCCCATTATTATAGAACCTTAGTGAATTAGCAATACTAGAAAGGAAGAGTTGAGGAAAACACTATTTTTATATTTTTTTTTCCCGTATTTCTCTAGGTTTGCTCCAAGCAGTTGGAAAGTATATGTTTCAGAGTATCACAAGACCAGATGAGGAATATACTAACTATGAAGAAGAGCCACAAGCCTTAATGCTTCTACTTCACATGACTGGAAGTACATCCACCAAGCACGTGGTCAAAGTCATGCGACAAAAAACGTTGGCATGTGAACAAAGACGCAAATCCAACCACACAATTGCAGTGGCTCAGAGGAAGGAAAAGTTTCAGAGTTCTAGGTAAAGAGGCAGCAGGAAATAGTGGCAGAGCACTGCCCTGCATCACTGTCTTACAATCTATTGGTTTGAACCTCAAAAACTTAACGTAAATGAAGAGAATTTATTAGGACTTAAGGCTAAGGATAAAAGCACTATTTTTTTTTTTTTTTTAGGCTGGAATAGGGCATAATGTAAGATGTTTATGGAGATTTTACTCTCACCAACTTCATAGCTGCCAGCAAGGCAAGTCAGGAAGGCTGTACTTCCTGACCTGTGATTGAAGCTTCCTGCAGACACTCCTGGAGCACGTACAGAAAGGGCAGCCAACAGGTTGGGAACACCCAGTGCACTTCACTTGTTTCTGGTACAAGAATGAAATACACATTTTTGCCCTGTGGAGTTCTCTTTGCTTCCTGCCTGCTCCAGCTCCAGTGGGGATCACCACTGACTGAGCCAGTGCTCCAGAAGTCCTGTCTCTTCCCCACTTGGTCTTCCTGCATCAGCCCTCATCCACACCTGTGGTCTCCTTCTGCTGCTTGCAATACAGTCCCATCTCCCCTCTGGTATTAAATATTGCTCCTCTTTTCCTCTTAGTCTTCTTCTTCAAAGAGACATCACCATCTTGTACCTGCCCTTATCATCCCTACACATGCTACCCCAACTGCCTGCCTTCCCTTCTCCCCCTTCCATCCACCTTTACTGGGGGCAAGGGGCTGGGGGGAGGGTTGGTTGTGGATTTTTACAAGGTTGGTAGTTTTTAAAATTACTTAACTATTTAAAAATTACATGATTAAGCTACTATTTCCTTCTTCTCTCTCCCCTGTCCTGACAGAGTCTCAAGGACAGAGATTGCCCATCTGCACAGCCCATCCTCATTCTGCAACGGAACATTTTTTCACAGGGTGGGTATATAAACATCTGGGGATGCTCCTGAGCCACAGCAGCGAGAAGCAAGCCAGAGGAGGAACTGCAGGGCCAGTGACAGAGGCTGCAGCTCCTGCTCCCACTTTGGGAAACACTTCAGTTTCACATGCTGGTAATACAACCACTTCCTTGCCGCACACTTCTCCAGGGCAAATTCATATGCATACTCTTTCTTCCCCAGCCTCTCTAGCTGTAACATTTTACAAGTCATTGTGAAATCAGAACTAAAAAGACCAGGTGATAATGGAAAGGAAGTGCACAACATGAAGGATAAGCCCAAACATGTCTGGTATCTTCAGCTGAACTGAAAACACTTCAGAGTTGTCAAAGAAACATGGGGGAAGGGAAAGAGAATTATGTACTGCCTGAACAGTGCAGCACAAAGAGCAAGGTAAAATAGAAAGATACTTGTTACGTAGCTCCTGAGAAATGAAGCTGAGAGCAAAGCCTGCAAAACACTATGTGGAGAACTGTGCAGTGTGTTCCAAAAGTTACACCTCTTTCTGAGGAAACAGCATGTGTAAGAGATTTTTATGCACATTTCCTAAAGTACTGGCACCCTACAGAATCCTTTTCCACAGTGCATTTGGGATTTTTTGACAAAAACAAGAAAACAGTATCAAAGCAGAATCCACAAGCCTCTAATATTAAAGTTGCTATACAGAACTGAGCTCATATAAGAAACCAGCAACAGTTTCAGGGTTTAACTGTTCCATCAGTATTCACGCAATTCACAGCCATTTCCCCCACATAAATGTACTGCAATCATAATCACTTGCTAAAGTCAAATAGGAACAGATCTATCTCAGAATTTTGGTGGAGTCAAATTTAACTGATTAAAAACACTGACCATTCATACAGATTATTTAATACCACACCAAAGCATGCATACTTGATGGGAATTAGAAAGTAGTGAAGGAAAGAAAGCTGGATGGGTCCTTAAAATCAGTGCAAACCAGGACAAACAATAGCATATAATATGACATCACAAATCAAATTACTGAAGCCATGAAAGGTATTACACAAAGATCACTAAAAGAATTTTGCCATCTTATCTAAGAGTTACATATCGGAGAACTATTTAGAAGCTTACTTGAAACAAAGGTATAGAAATGGATGTAATTAACAAATCCATTGAGAAATTACTTTGGTAAGAACATTGGGGAAGGAAATTATTAGATAGAGTGTATGTGGCTGCACATACCATGAATACCAGAGTATGTTGGGGCAATAAGACAATGCTGACAAAAACAATTTGTCAAATTAATTATACCTGGACCTCCTGTCAAAATTAGTGTCAATTAGATATGAATATTAATCTGTCTTTATTATGAGCACAAAGTACATTTGCTTATCATAGGTCTGCTGGACTTATCAGGGGCTCTCACCAAGCACTTGAAATGTTGCTTAGAATTCACAAAAAGTGCCATGAAACCAGGTCCAATCTACTTAAGCTTAAAATCCATATTATGCTTTGATGGTTTTAGTATCACAACAAATATTCATAGATCTGTTATTTGTGTTTACATCAATATTTAATGTGAAATATAAAGTGACAGTATTACCTACCTGACTTTCCCAACTTCAGTTACTCTAGTCCTTTCTTTAAGCAGCAAGTTATTCAGTGAAGAGATCCCCAATACTAGAGAGCAAGGAAAAGAGAAAAAAACAACATAAGTGACCATGTATTACAGCTCCTAATGCCAATTATTCACAATGAAGAGCAATGTAAGTTCATGTTTCCAGGAAGAAAACAGCTACCAAGGGGGAAGAGTCAAAAGTTTCTCCAACAGTTCTCTTTTGCAGAACACCACAGATGTCAGAATGACAGAGCTACTTCCATATATGAATGAATTCAAGGATTAGAGGCTACCTTGTTCACAGCAGTGTTGGAAGAAACTTTCAGTGACATAAATAATTTATATATATATATATATATACATACATATGACAGTTATACAAAGTAAATAAGGAGCAAGGGTACAAAAGCAGTAACTACTTAGCTCTGGCTGCTTTCTTTGCTAGGCTCAGACTTTAATATTGGCAGGAGCATGTGGAAAGGCCCTGAACTAGATATATATTCCAATTTGTTGTTGTTGTTGTTGCAAGATTAGCTAGGTAATCTTTCTTAATGATCAGACTTCAGACTACTGGTAATACCAGGTAGTTCAGGGAATAACTAGTTTGTACTAGTTTGCACAGTAAAAGTGTGTTGGCAGTTAAATCTCATGATGTGTGTGAGGTTTAGCAAACAAGTTTGTTATTGAGTTATCATCCACGACATCTGTTACCGAGTTCAGCAGTTCTCAGTTAAAGGAAGGATGGATTACAAGTACTGCAGGCAATAATAGAAAGGAAACACATTCATAAGAGTTGGCTCTGAGAGACAAGAAGAATCACTGCTACTTGAAGTGGTAGCAGATTATTTACTGCTGTTAAACCCGTATCCAAAAAAAAACCCCAAAAACACAAACACAATAAATCAGAAAACAGCCTGTGCTTAGGGAGCATCCACCTGTAATGACAAACTGTCACGACAGCATTCATATATCAGAAGTGGTCTTCAAAACACAGAAGCTGCACAGAAAGATGAAAACCCCAAACAATCAAGTTCACGCTTCAAATGTGCACGCAAAAATAAGGTAAATGCAGCAGCAAATTAGATTTTATGCATTTCCTGTGTTAGGCAGGGCAGTGGTTTTGTAGACTTTATTTTTAAAAAGAAGCAAAACAAACCCACAAACAAAAAGCCCCACCTCTCTGCTACACTTGAGATACCTGATGTTTTAATTTTCACGCTACAGGGTAAGGCATTTGCTTGCTGACATTTCCAGGGGTCTTGTTTGTCATATTTCAGCCCTTCCTTGTTCACAACCTAGGGAACTGAGTCTTCTATTTTCTCTCAGACTGACATAAGACAGATTTAAAAAGTAAAATTAAGGGGTTTTTATCTTTACCTACATAGTTTTCAGAAAAGATTGTCAGAAAAATTATGGACCAGAAACAAAGAGCTAAGGCAGATGAGAGCAAGTAAAATAGACTACAAATGCCGAAAAATGCTAAAACAAAAGAAATATGTTGGGGAGGAAAGGGGGAAACTTGTCTGCACAGCGCTACATGTCAAGAGCTCTGAGCACCTTTTTTATGAGGATAGAAATCTGGGTGTTCAAAAACCAAATATGTCACATGGATGGATTACTAAAAGAAACAGTATTAAGAATTGGCTATAACTGCCTTCAGGAAAATAATGTTTGATTATTGCACAGTCCTGACAGCGACACAAGGAGACTCTGCAGAAAGTATGAGATTCCAGTCTCCTTCCTTTGGCTAAGGAGTGAGACAACAGGTTTTTACTCTTTGTTTATTCTTAGTTACCTCAGAGTAATGAAGTGGGGACAAAAGCAAACTTTAATTAACAGAACAATAAGCTTAGCAGACTACAAAAAAGGTGCAGAGTTGCTGGATGAGGGCTGGAGAACTACAGATCCCAAAGAAGGGACATCTAGCTGGAGCAAAGCAACAGAGCACACAAGAAAAACACTTCAACAGCATGGTACTTGGGCTCCACATAAGCTACATAAACTATGTAAAATATTCAGAATACCTGTAAATAGAGATATGATGACTTTTTTCCTCTAAGAGGAGGAAAGACAACCATACCATAATAAATTGTTCCTTGGACAAAACAACCGAGCAACCAGCTTATAGCACATGATACCACACTGGTTGCTTAACAACCTCAATATGAAAGCAAACAAACCCCTTAATGCCAGCAACACAAACATGCACCTTGAGAGCAGGTGTCAATTTTGTAACTGAATTATCATTGAAAATTAGCTACCTTCCAGTTCAAGACTCTGTAGACAATATCTGATATATAGTTGTGAGAAACAACCAGTTTAACTGCAGTTAAGCAAAGACCTCCTCACTCAAATGCAATGCAACTGAAAGCAAAGTGGAGAAAGATCCATATTAGTAAATTTTACTAAGAGAAAATTGAGACAATTCAGCATGATGAGATGTTAGCACCAAGAACACACTGATAGCATACGTAACATCCTGAACATGTAGAGACTGCAATTCTGTATAAACAATTTCAACATGTAACAAATGAGGTAAGGGTAAAAATAAGAGTATCTGTATTTACAACTTCTAAGACGAATGTCTTCCTCCACCCCTCTCCTTAAAGAAAATTAGACTAAGTATAGACTTATAGACTTTCCTAAATTGTAGCATTAGAAATCTAGGGCCATGCTGTTAGAGCAGCAGGACAGAACAATGAAAGCTATCCTTGTACATAACATTTTGAAAAGTCTGTCATAAATGAGGAGATGTGGACCAGTGGTTGTAAGTTATCATGTCACAGCTATTTGGAGTCTCACGTGAATGAAGCCCACATCCCAATGGAGAATTTAATGAACAAAACCATTTCTATAAATGGTAGACTTTTGGCTTGAAAGGCTATTAAATGACAGCAGAGTGGAAAGAATGGCTGTTTGCAGGTACTGCCAAGGCACGCTACTAATCAAGCCGTGCCCACTTTCTGTTAAGTCTGGACAGCTTATTGCAGATCTGCCCACATCACTCTTTCATTAAAAAAGTCAGTTATAACTAGCAATTGTCTAAGGGTTATCATTTGCATGACAATTTGAAGCTTTATGCCTGTCTGAAGCCTTGTTTTCAAGCCTGTGTTTCTAAGCAATAATTAAATTACTGATTTAACCAGTTACAAGAAATCATTAACGTCGCCACACTAGCAGGTCATTTTATCGTCATCCTGATATTATCTGGTCAGATGATTTCTTATGTGTCTTAGTCTATCACAGCTTAAAAGTCATATTAGCCTTTTTTTGAGGAGTTCACTATGAAACCTGTGTATGAAAACGAAGATGACAAGGTACAAATCAATAAGGTAAATGAGACACAGGTTACCTTAGAAAGGTGAAACATATCTACAGTGCTTCTACTGAGGAGACACACATTATTTTAGAGAACCTAAATGCCAAAAAAGTATATTTTAATGGGGCAGCTACAGAAGCATCACAAGCATTAACAGACTTGAGAAAATTAATATTGTTATTCCTAAGTATCAGATTCAGGAAGGAAAATCATCAGTGTAGCCCCACAACATTTTCTAAGTTGTTTTCTAATTACACAGAACAGGATGAAATTTGATACAGAACTTGAAAACGCTACACATGTAGAGTAAGCTTTAAAAATGCATTTGTGTCATAAGAAAAACTATTTTCTAAGCTAAAGAGACCATAAGTTTAAGGTACATGAACAACTAGTTAAGTAGCCTGCGAACATTCAGTCTTTTCCACTGAAAGAAAAAAAAGCAGTGAACTCTAGCAGTTTCACTGGTTTATCCATAAGAAAATGATAATCTAAATTTTATATTGGGTTTTACAGTCTTCATTATAACATCTAACCTTTTCATCCTTTTGCAAGCTATTGAAACAGAAAGGGAAAAAAATACTAAGGACTAGTCTTGCACCTGCTAAGTAATGTTCACCCCCATAGACATAAATAGTATATTCACAGAGATTTACAACCATCCTCCTATTGCAGCCAATGGCAAAGTCACATACATACAGAAAATTAGAGATAGCCAGTAAAGCACATTTTATTATTTCATTATGAAGCTTATAACTGTTCACATTCATTATGGCTCTATTAAATGAATTGGTGTACCAGAGTCAGGAAATGTCAGTGAGTTCAGAGCTGTGCATATTTGGCACCAAAAGAGCCATAAGGCACATAACATTAAAGGTAAGTTGAGGAAAAAAAAAATCATAAAAGTTCATTTTACTTTCTCCTATTCCTATCAGAGGGATATAAATCTGAAAATTAGAGTCCTTTACAGAACAAATTAGAGACAGAACTTACAGTTAGATATGTATTTAGGAGGAAGAAATGCTATTCACCAACTTAGCCTAGGAGAGGACTTGGGAGAGCAGCCTGCTTCAACTTATCTCTGAACACCTTTTCCCCACCTCAAACATTTTTTTCAAGAGATCCTTAGAAGAAAGCAAGACTAAGACATTTCAATCCTTTATAATGTTTGCATTTACTTCAGCTGGCATCCAGAAATCTCCCTGAGGACAAAAAGAGTGAAAAAATAAAATAATTCTTTTGGAAACCAGTAGGTGTCAGACACCTAGAAGATTGACCTCCAAGTCATGTTTATCTGTGCTGGTATCTGGCTTTCCTATTTCTTCTCTATTCCAGTGAAACTCCTTGGCTCATCAGTGACACACAAGTCTACTTGGAAGATCAATGGACAATGCTGCACGAATACACTAAGGAGAAGACTGAAAGATACCTTGGTCAGAGGCTGGAAGCGCAGAAATTCAGCTACATAAGGAGTGAAATGTTTTAATATTTCACTCTAATTAGACAAACTAAATTTTTAGTATGGAGACACTCAGTATGTATGACAGTGTTTGAAAGCCTAAGCCTTTCTAAAATGAAGGGAAAAGTATCTGTGCCCTAATGCTTCTTTCTCAGATTATTACCATAAAGGCTTTCGTTTTTTTTGTAAGGAAACAGTTGAAGGAGTCTAAGACTATCAGGAGTTTGGGTGGGAGGAAGGTGCATTTAGCACATTTTTCAGAAGCAGTTACCGTGTTTTCACAGCTGCCAATATAGACTTTGATAACCTGCCATGGCAGGTTCACTGATGTATCACGTAAAGGATGTAATTTACTTAAATTTTCCTTCAAATTCTAGTATGAATAATCCCTTAACTGTCTCTTTTATGTCACCCAGGTGGCAATCAACCTGTGTGCTACTACAAATGCTGCACACAACAGAAATAGAAGTCCGAGGGAATCAATGGAACAAAAAAAAATCCCACCCAAACCACTGTTTGAAGTCCTACTGACCCTCAAGTTTTGTCTTTTAAAGAACTGGGAAGAGCGATAGTCTGTCAGTGGACGTTAAACGTCTCTCTCCTCCACAAGCAAGTCACTAGATATACAAATGACTCCCCTGCCTACAGTGTTCAGCCTTCACAAAAACAACCTTGAAAAAACACAAGTTGTTTCCTTAAGGCAAAGACTGTCAAAGTCATCACTTCCCACACCGGCGCTCTCGAAAGGAGGCCTGGCATTTTGAAGGAAGAACACCACGGTAATAAGCGTTATTACTATGACAGATTGTGTACAACAAGTGAATAGCATTGTAAAAACCAAATACTCCAAGTAATGTGAGTGCACACACAGACGGCTCAGATCTACAGACGACCGTGTAAGTTCGGGACAGTCTGACGGTTCATGTCACGCCAGGCTAATGACTCTGTTCTGCTGGTGGCACAGGCAGCTCTCATGAGCCTTCTCTGAGTCATCTGAACTCCTATGCAGCAAGAGCATTTTAACTCCACATCCTTCTTGGTGGTTTTGTTTTAGGTTTACCTATGCAACGACAGCGTGAAGAAGCCCACACCCTCAGGCCATCTAACACAAAAGTCATGACTTGACATTTTGAACCCATATCAATGCCTCTGTAATTCTCAATGCCAGTGGGTCAGTGTTTTTAAACTAGTAAGTTACTGCAACTCATCAGAATTTCATAGATTCACAAAACACCCTGAGTTGGAAGGGACCCCCAGGAACATCACAGTCCAACCCTTAGCCCTGCACTAGACAGCCCCACAATCACACCATGTGCCTGAGAGTATCATCCAAATATTTCTTGAACTCTGTCAGGTTTGATGCTGTGACTACTGCTCTGGGGAACCTGCTCAGTGCCCAACCACCCTCTGGGGGAAGAATCTTTTTCTAATATCCAGCCTAAACCTCCCCTGACACAACTTCAGGCCATTCCCTTTGGTCCTGTCAGGGGTCACCACAGAGCAGAGATCAGTGCCTGCCCCTCCTCTTCTCTTCACAAGGAAGTTGTAACTGCAATGAGGACTCTGCTCAGTCACCTCTTTTCCAGGCTGAACAAACCAAGTCTCAGCTGCTCCTCATACAGCTTCCACTCTACACCCTTCACCACCTTCATAGCTCTCCTACTTAGAGGTTTCAGACAATCAATATAGTAATGGAAAAAACAAATCACTCTTCATCCAAGCCTCCAATATATTTATATCTCCAGTTTACTTAGACTACAGTAGTAAAGAGACAAAAGTCAGATTTAACTTCACTCCTATCCACTCTTCCTATAAATTCATAGGCATTTATAAGTTTATCTGTCATCAGCGTTGACTGAATAAGGGCAATTAAGAACCAGTTTCAGCACTGCAGAACACAAAACAGTTCCTCTTTGAAAAAAAGAAACAAACTAGTATTGATGACACTTCAGAACTAATTCTGTGACTGAGGCAACAACTGCATGTACAAAAGCATCCAGATAGGCTTACCCAAAAATCGAGAACCTTAAACATTCACAGTAAGTTGGCAGAAATCACAAGGACGTGCTATCAGTAGCAAGTGTCCTTGCTAGGTAGCTCTAGTTGGAAAACAGTGACTTAAGCCTGTCCATAAGTTCTCAGAGAGGGAACAAAGAACTTTTGAAATTTCTTTGCTATATTTCAAGATTATCATGTGCCATTTTCCGAACAGAAAGACGATTCAACAATTACCCACATATCTGATTATTTCAGTGAATTTGTTTCAGAATCGCAAAAAAAGAAAAAACCCAACAATTAAAAAACGGACCATGGGGGAGTTTTAAGCCCATTATATTACTTTGTTTTTAATTAAGCAAAGAACATATCTATGTCAAAGAACAAGCAGTGCTAGTGCCACTGAACATATGTAATATTAACAGATTCTGTTAAATGCAGATTCCAACTTTAGCCTTCCTCCCACATGTGCACACACACATTACCATGGTGATGTGCACAATTTGCTGCCTGGGACTTTGGAACAGTATGGCATTTGAAATGCCCTCAGCATCTTTGAATAGATGCAAACACAAATTAAGTTACAATTAAAGAGACAGCGAGTCACAAACAGTTTTGATAAAGTTGTCTGTACAGAGGAACACTGACAAAAACATCTTAGTATGACCTCAACCAGGAGAAATAAAGCAACAAAGCTTTCACATCATGCTTTCTGTGCTTGAAAGATAGGGAATGAAGTTTAATAATTTGAAAAAAGAAATAGCATATGTGCAGTACAAAAAGCATAATCTAGAATCATTCATTATCTCAGTCAATATTTGAGCAGCTCTCTATAGAAGTGTCACTTTCAGAACAATGTATTTTTTTCAAAGGAATTCTTAATTTATATACTATATACTATTTAACTAAAAGGCACACTTGGACTTTGAACTATAACAGATCTGTGCCTATTGTTTCTCCCAAATGGGATTGCCCTTGCTGCAGTTTCCCTTAATTTATCACAGTTTTCAACTGAAATACATAATAATAATTAAAAAAATCTTAAGAAATAAGGATCATCTTACTGTGAATATGTACATATCCTGACAACACAGAGGGCAAAGGACTGGGAGCAAAGGTGACAATTGTTGATTCTTTGTGCCCCAACTAAACAGTAAATACATTAACAAAATGTATGGAGTGACCATTCCCTGCTCCCTCCTCTATCCGCTTAAAAATTAGAGGTTACTTAAAACACATATTTTTAAACTTTTCTTCCAGTCCATTGCACATTGACTTCTTGGATATATCAACACCAAATAAAATGGGTAAACTCCTGCTTCTGAAACACTCACACATATTTTTGGCTGGAGGAAACAGCTTCTACTGTACCTCAAAATCTGTTTACACAGTTCAAATAAACAGAATTACTCTTAACTTAAAACAATCTTCTTACATCAATTTCAATTTTTTTAATTATATCAAGGCAGAACAAACCTTATAAAACTCAGCTTATTAGAAAAGAACTTTAGTGCAAAAAGTCAGGGCAAGATACCGTTGACTTGAAGAGTTAAAAGGGGAAATAGATAGTTGAGCTCAAGTGAGAAATAGTTCTCAGGAAGCTTTAAAGGAGTAGGTGGAATTCCTTTGGCAACTGGTGTTTGATGCTAATAGCTGCATCACGTGGGGCCAATTAAAAGAGTCAGCACAAGAATTAGTGAAAATGAGCTGTAAGATAAAAGCAACCAATAAATGTAACAAGGCACTTTCTGCATATAATATTTCAGTATTTGGTAAAATAACGGTTTTGACAAGGAAGCCAGATGCAATGTAGAGGAGTCCTATTTTTACTCAAGACTTAAACAGTTGGTCTCCAAATTCAGTGGGTGAGTACAAGAAAGATGATAGAAAGTCCCCTTCCAAAAAGGAAGGGTATATCAAGCCCATACATGATAGGCCAGTACTTTGGGATAGAAAAGGCACTAAATTAAAGTAAAAAATTACAAACCTCATTGAAAAGGTAGACACACTTATTTTTTCTATGAGGACAATTGGGATTTTGACTGCGAAGGCTTTGATGACAAAACACTTTCTATTTCATGGAAAGAAAGTTTTCTTGAGGAAACATTTCTGAACTCTGTGTAGCAACTGATAAAGTTCAAGGCACGTACAGTGAGAAAAAAAAAACAGGTTGAGCTGTTCAGCAATTTGTAAAAAAGCATAAGATACCAAAACATCCAGGAAACAATGATAAAGTCTGTAATCAGCTACTTGGTTCATGCACTGTTTTGTCCTTGTACTGTTTATACATTGATAAAACAAACCATTCTCTTTTTTAGCTTTAATGGACAGAGATACTTACAGTATTTTATCCCTGCTTGCATAAAGTGCAACTCTAATACTGTAACTGTTAAGCTGTCAAAAATTGTTGGATCGCAGTGGTCATCACCACGTGTGATATTCTCCCAGCCTTACAAGCCCCTTATTGTTTAGCTCAAACTTCCTCCTTTACTATGAAGATGAATTGCAATTTCTTTTCCAGCACCTCTCCCCCAGCACAGAGGCATTGGTTTATATAGTGCAGACAAACCTCACCCTGGGCCATGACACTTCTGTTACAATTTACAAACTGAGGGGAAAGGATTCAAATTCTGTTCAGTGAAAGACTGAGTTCACAGTTTTCTGATTACCACAGTATCAGATCAGGTGCTCGGGCAACTGCAACCCAACAGAACTTTGACATTACTAGATGTTGGCCTATAAAGTGATCCCTACTTTCAACACCAGCCAGATAAGTAAGCCATCCACTGAACACAACCCACAGAGACCCGTTTCAGTAGTTTGTTGACTATAGCTTAGCCATAACTTTGAAGCAAGCTGAACAGCAGCTCCTAGCTCTTCAGGAAGTGCAATTGTAAGCAGCTTGCCTTCTCCCATGCACCACTCCTGCACCTACTGCACATGCAGAGAGAAGGTATGAGTTCTCCCTCTGACATCTCACAAAAAATACTGCCAATTTGACTGGACAAAAAGCTAACTAAACCAGAAGAGAAAGTTAATACAATTCAGTCATGTTTCCAGAAGAAGCCTGCAAAACCTGCTGACGATCACACTGACACCTCACATCTTCCCCCTTACACCTCCTTTCCAAGCCCTTCTGTTAATGAGACACTGACAAGGAATATGTAAGACTGCTTTGAAGTAGGTCTGCACTCCCTTAACTGTGCCTTGTATATGAGCAAGAGAGCTCCTCTTCCTCTTGGATGTTTAGGTGCTCAACAGAAACTACTGATCCTCTTAGAACATAGTTACCCTTGGACTGGGAGTCTCACACATCCACTTACAATCACCCAGAAAACACTGAACTTGAAAGAGACCAAAGGAGTGCTCAGGCACAGTTACCCATCTGTGTAACTCATTGAGCACAGACTCTCTTGTAGGACACTCACCAGCCTAACTTTCCTACATTCAGTTTGTTACTAACAGCCAGCTTTCTTGCTGCTGAACTTCCTCTTCAATCTGCCCTTTATGTGAAGCCCTCACTTCAACATGTTCAGTGCAGCTGTTTGATTGCTCTCCTACCCACTTCCATTTGCTTCAGGTTGCTCCTTCCTTGAATTTGTCATTATTTCTTAACACCATTACTAGTCACACAATAAAACAAGAGATACTAATCATGTAAGACAGACTTGTTTCATCAAAATTACATGAAACCTTCAAGTGACTGTGAATAACCACAAGCCTCTCTTCAGATCTACTGAAGTTTTTTAAAGAAAAAGAAATCCAATCCACCTCTCTCGGGATCAGCATCTTTCAGAGCAGCATTTCTCCTCCTCCTCTCCCCTTTATTTTCCTCCCAGGCTTGGCTACAGGAAGGAACACCAAGTCCATGCTTTTCTAATGAATCTCCGTCTAGTTTAATCAAAAATCTGTTCTTTAAAAAAAAAATAAATTCATTTATTTGTGCAGTCATTGTGTACACTTCGCTTCAGTACTTTTTAATGCAAAAGTAATACAGCAAGACAGCTACGATATTAAAAAAAAACTACTCCATGTTAACCCTGTTAAATATACTTTAAGAATTGGTAAAATTGCATTGGAAGACAGGCATTTATATGTTTCAGCCATGTTTGTGGGGTAAACAGCAGCCATTTCTCTATAGCCCTTCAACATATACAAGAAAGCATTTCTGTCACTTTTGAAGCATCAAAACAGTGACTAACACTTTCACAACACCCTAAGTTCTTTTCAAACACTTTATCCCCTTTAAAGGTCAATATCAAAACTAGGAGACACAAGAAGACTGATGTTAAACACATAGGGCAGTTACCAGCAAACATGCTTTGATGAATGTGACACAGAGAGGTACAACAAGGCCCTAGGAAGGGCCACACTAGTCTTCATCCATTTTCTCTATCTATGCACACAGAGGTGTAGAACGGGAAACAGACACCCAGAGGTACGGCAGGGACCAAAGATAACGGGCCATTCAGACCTATGTTTACGCAAGGCAACACTCTATAACATCAGCTAGAACCCTATCTATAAAAACATGTGTTGCAGTAATTAACTATATGATAAACTGCTACTTAGTACCTGGGCTCAGTCTGTCAAGCCTAATCAAGAGCTGCAACTGAGTTACTGAGAACTAATTCAAAGAGTCAAAGTATCACTCAAAAAAAATAGTAAAAATTAGTTACATTTGAATTTTATCCAAATGACAATGATCGTGTGGGTTTCTGCCCAGAGCTAACAGGAAGCATGACAGAGTTTGCAAAACAGACTGGCATGAGATTTTTTTTAGCAATATGGTACGCTAAGTTTACACCTAATTTGTCACTCCACATCAAGCTAAGTTCACTGAAAATGAAAGTAACAACAACCACCCCAAAAAAAAAAATATCAGCAAGACAGTTATTTCCAAGGAGTACTTCAACACTGGGGGCTTTTTTTACATTATTGACTAATTTAATTTCACGTTATGCTTCATGCCTAAAGGTTGGTCTATAAATCACATTAAGCAAAGCAAATATCTCAGTGATATTCCTAATAGTTTGAAAAAAATTCTACAGAAAAAAAGTATTTTTCTAACAGTGCACTATAATTCTAGCAAGAAGAAACTAAAGAGGTAAAAAAAGAAACTCCTTCACATCCCACCTCTGGGAGTCAGAAGGTCTGGCACAAATATCTTAGGGGTCTGTGCAAGCTTGCTCTAAAAATCTTGGTCAAGTTAACAGGTGTTACACAGGCTCCTCCCCAGTGGATAATCAACTACAGCAACAACTCCTGATTAGCGTTAATTCACCACCACAAACCATTGCTCCCAGAAACCCAGGACAGTGTCATTTACACTTCTTGTTGGGGAAAGATATGAAATGAGACATTTAATACTTCTTGTTTACTGCAATGCCTCCATACCACATGATCACCACTCTAGGGTTAATGTTTTATCACTGCAATGAAAGCTCTGATATTTAGGCAAAAAAAGGCACGGCAAAATATTTAGAAAGACACCCAATTTCTCATCTCCCTTTCCCGTTTCTAAATCAACTCAATTTGGTTTTTGGACAGCAGAAACCATGATAGGACGTTCAAAACACTTACAACTGTCTTTTCCCTATCCTGACCAGCCAACATGCCCACATGGCTTCCCACAGACTGCACGTCAAGCCACCGTGGAACTTCCAACACCCTTGTAAGGTCAGAATTACCAGCAAATTTACAACAAATTTATTTCATCTGGTTATACGACAGCATAAATAAATCAACAATTATTTTTTCAGCAAAACAGCCTTTAAGGCAAAAGATAATGCACGACAGAGCTGTAACGTTTCTGGACAAGCTACGCACAACAACAGTTTCAGAGTTCTTCGTTCCTCCAGTGCAGAAATGCCATATAATATTTTCTGGACTGCATGATGTAATTTCTAAGCTATACAACTTCAACCTAGATATACAGAAACTATATCCAGGTTCTAGTTTCTCACCCAAACTAATGGGAGAAAACAGATTTAATAGAGCAGTGATGCATCTATTGACACACAATTCAGTTTATGTACATACTAAATTTATACAGTGAATTAACTCTTGGCTTATTTGAGCTCCTACTTATTTCATTAGTGGCTGTAATCGTTTGCTTGATCACTTTCTGCAGTTTCATCTACAACAGCCCCACTTGCCTTCCAAAAAACATTACTATAGTAGAAATCTAGTATTTTATTACATCTTTCAAAAACCTATCTATGTTTCAAAATCATAAAAAACAACTCTCAGAAATGTATCTGTACCTTCAACGAGCTACTATTACCTAAACAAAATAATTGACTAAATATTGCTTATGAGTGAGGAAAAAGTAGTATCTAACCTCAATTACTTCAGTCAAATATAGGGAAACGTACTAGTATTACGCTTACAGGTGTTTCCTTAAAAGGTGACTGTCAGCCCTTGAGGATTAAATAAGACCAATCACCAAAACAAAACCTAATGAAAGAGCTTAAGACAACTCAAGCTTAAGGCAACCTCTTCCCCAGGTTTTATAGACTTTCTTTACTTTTCTATTTTTGACCAATTATCACACTCCAGGAGGGACATATACTTGTAATGGGCATGGGAAAAGCCTGCTTAGGGTTTCACTTAAATTACTTCTCCAGTTTTTGTCTCACAAACATGAAATCGTTACTCCCTTCATTCATGAATTCAAGTTCAGGAACAAAATCAGGAGACTTACAGTTTAATGCATATCCAGCTTCAGAGTTCAAAGTCACAGAGCCTCACGTTCTCGTGGCCTAGGAGAGAAAGAGTTATAATTCCGGTAAGAGCACACGGCCACATACACGGAGCCACTGCCTCAAAACCTCACGCTTACACCCAGAAGACAAGTGACCGCGTTAAATCCTAATTCACCTCTCTGGGCGCGCACGAAATTCATAGCTGTTGTGTCCCAGCGCTTCTCCTTCCCCTCCCCGGCGGCCTGGTAGCGCTCGGGCAGCGCCGCGGGGCTCGGGGACGGGGGTGCGAGAGAGGGAGGGGAGGAGGCGCCGCGGCATCCCCGACACGGCACCACGCCCTGCGCCGGGCACGGCCCGAGCCCAGCCCCGGCAGAGCCCGAGCCCAGCCCCGGCAGAGCCCGAGCCCAGCCCCGGCAGAGCCCGAGCCCAGCCCCGGCAGAGCCCGAGCCCAGGCCGCGCTGCCCCGCCGCTCGTCCACCTGCCCACAGCAGCACCCCAGCAGCACCTGCCCTACCGCCGCACACTCCGACGAGGGAGCGGGGAAACACGACCATTAAAAAAGCAAACAAACAAACAAACAAACCAACCCCTCATCCCCCCCCAAAAAAACCCAAAACCCCGCACACACAAACACACACACAAAAAATCACGAAAAAACAACCCCTCTTCATCTCTCTTTTTTTTTTTTTTTTTTTTAATCGCCCACCAGAAAATGTGCTGCCGCTCGCTCCTCTCTTTGCCCGAGCGCCAGGAGCGATGACCGCTGAGCATCACCCGCCGCGCCCGCGGCACTGCCCGAGCAGCGCGGCCGGAGCCTCCCCCGCAACGCCCCGCCCAGCACCGGCCCCCGCCGCCCCCGGGCACCCCGCTCGGCCCGCACTCGCCGCTTCCCGGCCGCGGGGTCGGCGCTCCGGGAAACACCGGGCTGTCCCAGGCGGCGGCGGCAGCGCATCGCCCCCCTCCCCATCCCTCCGCTCGGCCCCCCGGGGGAAGGGAGCGGCCGCGGCGCAGCCCAGCCCGCCGGCAGGTACAGGGAAGGGCGGCGAGCGCGGGGTCCCCGCACCCTGCCCCGCCACTCACCGCTGCCCACGGCGGCGCCCGCTCCTTTGTCTGCCCGCCGCGCCCCGGCACCGCCGTGTCCCGCTGCCGGGCGCCCCGCGCCCCCTCCCCGCCGCGCCGGGGGCGGAGGAGGACGCAGCCGAGATCGGCGGAGGAGGAGAGGAGGCCGCTGCCGCCCGGCGGTCACATGCAGCGGGCGGGCGCGGCGCAGGCTCCCGGTGGCTCCCGGGGGGCCTGGCCGGCAGCGTCCGAGGCGAGCTCGGGGGCGAAGATGGCGACCTCGGCGGCGCGGGGAGGGAATCCCCGGCCCGGCCCGCTCCGCTCCGCGCTGCCGGCTGGGCTGGGCTGGGCTGGGCGCGCCGGGGAGGGGAGGGGACAAAGAGCGGCTGCCGCTGCCCGTCAGCGCTATCGCCGTGCCGCCCGCCCCGCTCCTCCCCCGCCGCCGCCGCGCCTTCGAACCACCGCCCGCCCCGATCCCGCCGGCCGCCCGGACTGTGCCGTCCGGACTGTGCCGGGGCGGAGAGGAGTAGCGGGTACCAGGTCACGAAAGCTGGTGTGGTTGTGGCCGGACCTCCGGGTCTCTGGCTTCTGACCTCCCTCTGTTGACAGCAGCAAACGCGCTCTGACCGTCAGTGAAATTTCCCCGTGCTACATCCCCGTGTCCCCCCCCACACACACACACCCCGGCAGTCGCTTCAGTCGGTGACAGAGAGGTGATGGCTCATCGTGGGTGCTCCACACCTGTGACTGGTTTACTGGTTCAAAATAGGTGCCACTGCGACTCTTGAAGAGAGCTGTCACCACTCTATTCCACCAGCTCATGTATTGTCTTTTAAAAATAGAAAGGAGGGCGAAAATGCTAAAGCTGGCAACCATTACCCAAATATGAAATATGATGAATGCACAAGATCGGATATTCCTTGCTGGGTAGAGAACTACAGCTCTACCCAGTGACCCGGTCAAGATGTGGCGCTCCACACAGAGACAGGTTGCCATCTCAACTGTGCACTACTTGTCCCAGTTTTGCACATCATCTGTGGTTCAGTGGCATGAGTTAGAATGGAAAACGTGGCTGTGCTGATGAGTTGCCAGTAACCTGAATTTGGATGTCACAGGGAAAGCAACTGGAGATACCAGCTGTGGAGTGGAAAATTTCCTGATCTATACCTAAAACCACAAACTTGTAGAAAATAGCGTGAAAAGGATATCATGCATATAAAAGATAATTAAAAACATTTTTATCTCTTTTTTCACTTAACTAGCAATATAGGCTTCTTGACTGACAACGTTTGGTTTTTATTATTTTCCCAGACTATTTTTTTACAATTTTGGACATTTTTATAAGAGGCCTTTGTGTCTGCTGAGGTACCAGATGTGCTTATGTCTAATTTGCCTTCAGAAGGACACGGTGTGAGGAGCGTCTGCATCAGGCATGCCCTGCCACTGATCTCACCTTGCAGAGACAGTCACTAAAAAATTAGTTTCAGCTCAGTGCCCTGCCAGTGGTGTTTCTGTTCCGTATGTTTAAATGATGAACACCCTTATTTAGATCACAGAATCAACAAGGTTGAAAGAGACCTTTAAAATCATCCAGTCCAGCCATCAACTCAGCACGACCGCTTTTGCCACTAAATCATATCATCCAGCACCAGACCCAAATCCAGGGGTGATGACTCCATAACCTTCTTGGGCAACCTATCCCAATTCCTGACCACCGTAACAGTGAAAAAAATTTTCTAATATCTAATGTGAATTTCCCCTGTCTCAGCTTAAGGACATTTCCTCTAGTCCTCTCACTGCAGGCAAGGTAGAAGAGATTGACCCCCATCTCACTGCCTCCTTTCAGGTAGTTGTAGGGCAGTCAAGTGCCCCTGAGCCTCCTCCTCCTGAGACTAAACAAACCTTAGCGCTGTCAGCTCTTCTTAAGAGGTGGTTTCCAGACTCTTATCAAGCCTTGTTACCCTTTGCTAGACAAGTCTTAGCACCTCATTGTCCTTTTTAAAGTGAGAGGCCCAGAAATGAATGCAGTACTAGGGGTGTGTCCTCAACAATGCCAGGTACAGGGAGATGGTCGCTGCCCTGGTCCTTCTGGCTACAGCTATTTTTGTTAAGGTCAAGATGCCATTGGCCTTCTTGGCCACCTGGATATACTGCTGGCTGATATGGAGCCAGCTGTCAAGCAGCACCCCCAAGTCCCTTCCTCAAGTCCCTGCTTGAGAACAGCTCTCAAGCCACTCCTCCCCAAGCCTGTTGCACCGCTTGGGATTACTGCAATCCAAGTGGAGGACCTGGCACTTCGCCTTATTCATACCTGCAAAGAACAGCTGCAACGGTTATTTCCACTCTGCTGAAGATTTTCATTACTGTTAATGGACCTTACTTCGCAAGAATCCTGTGATGTAGAGAAAGTATTATTATCCCCACCTTCAAGATGAGAAATTGCAGCACAAAGAGGCAGTATAGCTTGCCCCAGGTCATACATATAGGATGTGGTAAAACCAGAAACTTAATCCAGCTTTTGAGTGAAGATCAGTCAGTCTAAACCACAAGTTCATTTTCTTTCTCAAGCTCTGTTTCTCGGGACTCCACTCCTGAAAAATTATTGGGAGAAAGAACAAAGCAATATTGAAGAAGACACGCTACAAGAAGTTCTGTTGAACTTGCGCAAAAAAATAATGTGTACTTGAGTTGAAATGTTGAGAGTAGGCATATTTACACAGAAAATGTCAGCAGAAACATCATCTTGGTTTTTTAAGAGTACAAACCAATAAGGCGAACACGATGAAATGTGTTGATTCAATATTGTATATTTAAGATACGTGATGTAAGAACTTCCGGTTTTTGTTGGTCAAATTTCATGCAGGAGCAGGCGAATTGGAGAAACATCACAGAAATCTTTGGCCAAAGCACCTAACACAATAATGATATCCTGAAGGATTATCCACTTTACAAGTACCATTATACTCCTTTAGAGTGGTGGGATTTTCATCAAGCACTGTGGTAACACGTGGCTTGAACAATTCCTCTCAAGGAACAAAGTGCCTGCACCCACACTCATCTGTGTTAGATGGTTCCAGTACAACTTCAGAATTTCAGGCATCCCCACTGTCACGTGCCTCCACACACACTAGTGTGCCCAAAGGGACGTTGTGTAGCCAGTAGCATAAACCTCTGAGAAGACAAGCTTTTCAAACCAGGTCCAGCAGCAGAGTCAAAAGATTCATCTACGTTGTGAAAGCATGTGCCAAACACTTGTCAGAAGACAGTCATGTGCCAGGCTGCTTCTGGCAGCAATGGTACCTATTCTGCCATTGTAACTAATAAAGTACTAATCATGTGTGTGAGAACAAACTGTGTATAGAGCCAGCCATGCTTACAAATAAACTCAGTCAAGCCTTCAGTAGACTGAGCTGAGTTGGACAAATATGCTCTGACCAACAGTTTGTGTTCTGCTTCATTACGGTTAGTTCCTCAAAGGCACAGTCATGATGCTTTTACCACTTTCCAAGTGTCTCTCTTGTGTCTTTCTGACTAAATACTGACCATTCTTCTGATTTCTTTCCCCGGTGACAGTCTTGTCCATATTACTGTCTATTTTCACTAATTACTTCTTCCATATCCAAAGCTGGGCAAGAACTTTTTCTTTCAAAAACCTCTTCCTCTCCTGCTGTTCTCAGGGCCTCAGGCCAAAGCATGAAAAAAACCGATCAGGCAGAAATAAATCAATATTTATATGAAGCTTTGATGGTAAACAACATTATTCCCACCTTGTGGGCCAGAGTGTTTCCCAGTTAGCATACCAAACACAACAAATAGAAAAATCCATCGTTGCTGGCTTTGATGGTGTCTGTAAAAAAAACCTAAAAAAAAACCCAAACCAAAACCAAACAAAACCAAACAAACAAAAAACCACAAAAAAACCCCCCACAAAAACGCTCAAACAAACAAACAAAAAACCAAAACCAAAAAAAGATTGATTATAAAAGGGAAAAATTACCTTATAATTCCAAATTTAACATTATGTTGTTCCCTCCTTTGAATGAACAATACAACAAACGTGTTAGCTGCGACTAAATAATAGTGTGTGGGTATAACACTCATAAACTCCATGGGATTCCTCCATTTCTACTGTAGCCACATACAAGTCAGTGAAGGTGTGTACCAGCAATTACAAGTGGTAATTGCTACTCAATGAGTTGCGTTAGCTGACCATACCTTCATTACTTACCTGTGGCAACTGTGTACCTTCATACCTTCACGGGGAATCTTTTCATGGAAAGGGCTGTCAAACATCGGAATGCACTGCCCAGGGAGGTGGTGGAGTCACTGTCCCTGGAGGTGTCCAGGAAAAAACTGGGCATGGCACTTAATGCCATGGTCTAGTTGACAAGGTGGTGACCAGCCAAAGGTTGGACTCAATGATGTTGGAGGTCTTTTCCAACCTAAATGACTCTGTGAGTGTGTGATTCACGATGGTAGCCTGGGCAAACATGTTTTGTTTCCCAGTTGCCACAGGCAAGGAACCAGGAATACAGCCTGTTCTTGTGGCTCAGCTAACAAGAGGCAACCTGTTATGCTGTGCTCGTTCAGTCAGTTGCAAGGGTCTGTCCATGTCCAATGCAGAAGGTGAGCCCAGTCACAGCCACCAGCTTTAAGAGGAGCTCAGCCCAGTGAGTGGGGGTGGTGGGGGCAGAGAAGAAGGGCTAACTTCTTGCTTGTCTTCTTTTATGGTAAAAGAAGCTGGTGGGGATATTCACCTTCCGCTGTTTCTCTAACTGATTATTCTCTGTGAACAAGACAGGGTAAGGAAAAAACTTGCTGTTTTTTCCAGAAGAGCAGGAGTTTCACCCAGAAGTCCCAGCAAAGGCTCTGAATCTGTGTGCATTTTGGATACCAGTCCCTCTATGTGGCCCAATAACTGCCCATGTGGAAGCTGATGCACCATGCCTGCTCCCTGAAGGCCTTGTAGGTACCATATGTCTTTTTCTGAATTGGAACCAGAGACCTGAAACACAAACTGAGGTGCTGCTTCACCAAGAAGTGTGAAGCGGATTTACCTCTCACCAAGAAAGTGTGGAGGGAGAGGAAAAGAATGTGTGCCCTCTTGGCTCAGTAAGTTCTCACTCAACATGTAAAGACCTGAGCAAAGTAGCTCAGAGCTTTTCTGCATAATAAAAAGAAGATCCTTAAACAAAAGAAGCTCACCAAGTGAAAATCCAATGGGATTTTCTGAGATAATAGTACTGTTTCTATCAGAAAGGAACTTTGCTAAGTAGCTGCAGTGATATAGCTGCTTCACAGTGAGCCTGCAATGAAATATCTGCATGATACCTTCATTCATTGCCCTTTTTCTCTGGCAGAAATGAAACTCCACAAACAATAGCATTTTTTACACTGGCAGGAAACCTGCTGATAATTAGGTCTCTAATGTATTTTCTGTAGGTTCCCTTAGTTTTTATTCTGGTTTTGGAAATTCGTAATTGTTTAACATGCATCTGTGTTTCCTCTCTCACTCTCTGGCTGTCTGGACTGTTTAGGTTGCATATTTCTGTGATGTTTGTGCTATGTTTGCACATTGCCCAGTATTAAGCAACTCCCAATTTGTTTGGCTTCTCTGCTTGCTATTGTGATACAAATAGTAAATAATGCCACACTTTTAAAATTCATTATTATTTCAGAAGCTCTAGGGCTTTACTTTGGTTTCCTTTTTATGAAAATGTAGTTTTATTGGTTATGCCAGAGACTGGGGGCATTCCACTAGGCACGGGTAAAAAGCTGGCTTTGCATTTTACAGGCCTTGCAACATGCTACTACAAAAAAACAGGTAGAATGGTCTGGGAATGGGAAGAAACAATTTGGAATCCTTTGTGACGTCTAATTTTCCTTACCACTGCTGTTAATATTGCTAGGTGATTTGCTAGTGGCACGGAGAGTTTTACAGACTTATCTCATTAGTGCTGCTACCTAGGTTCAAGTGTTTTCCCAGGAAGCTTTTATTTGTCTGGGAAAAAGTCCTCCTAAGTCAACAGGACCTGTGGGTAAGTGGCTTACTAGGCCTCTGAACCCCTTACCATCATCCCTTCTAGCATCCAGGCAGCACTTTGAAAGCTGACATGGCTCCCTTGTTTTTGATCTTTGAGTTAATTTTCTTATTACGTTTTCTTCTTTTTTAATTACCATTTCCATGACAGATTCATACTTATTGTCTTTTTGAAAGCAACCATAGCAGCCCCGTTCTGAACTGCAAACCAGGTGTACTCACATTCTAACTGCAGTCCCTGCAATAGAGCCAGCTCAGTGTAGTTGAGGATTAATGACAAGATGGCAAGTCTTCATCTGATAAGAATATAAATCTCCATTTCTTTTAAAGTAATCTCCATCGCTTTAAGCCACTCAAACCCATTTTGCCCCATCACCGGAATAAAAGGAACACTGAAAAGAAAACCAGCATTCCTAATACTTTCAGAATAACTCTATTTCTGACTTTTAAAAAGTACAGTAGGATGCTGTATCCAGTGTCAGGGGTATTTTGTGCTTCTAAGGTGAATTCTGTCATACCCATTATGTTCTCTAGTTCCTAAACCTTAAAACTTGAATGACTTAGTGGAAGACACGCCATGGTCTTCAGTGATACCAGTTTTTCACCTTGTAAAAAAATTCAGCTTCCTAAAACAGCACTGTGTGGGTTTGGGTCTTTATTTTTTTTATACCAGGGGCTTCCATGTTCCTCCCCATCTTATGAAATACAGTGTAACTTTTGCTTTGATTTGTTTTGTTTCGTTTTTAATCCTATGCTCTTTATTGTAGCTAATTAAATTTAATTCTTTAATTTTAAGCAAGTGTTCATTCTGTTCAGAATCTTATACAGCTGATGAGTAGGTAGTACTAAAAGCCTGTTTGCAGCAGTATTTGGCTGGGCCATCAATCATTCCATTAAGATGCCTTCCTTGTTTATGTAACTGGCAGTAAATTGCATCAACTCATATGTTGTTGGTACTTTTGATCTCTTGACAACCTGCTGGATTAATTTGGAATTGCTTTCAGTCCTAGGCCACCATAGACTGACAACATTTGGTTTGAACTGAACGTTTGTATTCATGAGAAAAAAACAACCACCCTAAGCATCTGAGCAGTGACTCTATGCCCCGAAACATCGGCTCTTCGAACTTGCAGCTGGGATTTGAGTACAGGTGGTGTATTTCGTGTCCAATAGTACTGGTCAAAAGAGGTGGGGCTTACAGCAGAACTAGCTGATGTGCTAGGAAAAACACACTGAGCTTTTCCTAGAACGGGAATCCCGCTAACTGCAAGCAGAGTCGGGGTTATTTCAGAAAACTCTCCAGTCAATCCAGAGCTAGGATATACATGAAGTTGCCTCAAAAATTAAACTCAGACGCTATTCACGCCCCAGAAAATGTGTGTGTGAGGTTACAGATGTTTTTTATCACCATGCCATCAGCCTCACTGATTCATTCTTGGGAAAGGTGCAGTTCTGCACGTCCCGTTGCGCTGCCAGACAGAGAGAATTTGCCACAACAGGGCATGGTTGTCTGCACAGGCCAGCACCCAAACACCTGCCCTTTTATTGCTGAACTGAACAAGTCCACTGATGTAGCAAATAACACTGACAATGGTGTAGGAGAATGTTTTCGTGAGATGGAAATGGATGTTAGCATCCATTCTGAAGGCTGGTCTCAGATTTGTAAAGGGAAGAGATATCTCGATCTGTGCCAAAACTACAAAAGAGAAGGACAGATGTATGCATGTAGGTTGAAATATGAGCTAAGATGGACTATCAATAAGAGAACAATATGAAGTTCCATGAATGCTATAACCCATACATTCTAGTTTCTTAAAGTTTTTTATTCTGTGATTTATTCCCTGGTGTCTCATAAAAAAGTCAGATGACTGAAGTTTTTGTTGCAGTGGAGACATTCACAAAGTCTCTACTGTGGGATTTCTCCACAGATTAATAAATATTCTGTTGTTTTCCATCTCCTGGATAGTATTTCTCTTATCTCTTGGGCTAACTCTTTTACTCAAACTTGTAGGGACTTACAAAACTGGGACTTTACCTTTTTATAATAAACATATAGACAGGTAGAGCATGTACAATTTGAACTGAAATAAGAGGAGCCTTTTGTGGGCGCAAAAAAGAAAAAAACAAAACAAAACAAAAATCAAAACCCAAAACAAAACAAAAATCAAAAAACAACAAAACAAAACAACAACAACAAAATCCCCAAAAAGCTCTACCACAAAACTGAGAAAGAGAGCAAATAGAATAACAGGAAAATAGCTGTAAAAAAAAATCTCTGTTTTTCACATGTATATATTTTGGAGAATTGGCCTAGAAAATGGGTCTACCCAACTACCCAACTGACATGATGAAAATCATACCTGCCATAGGCAGCCAGAATAAATTTTTTTTCCAGCTTTATGCCTTTAACAATATATGGTGACAATAAGATCTGCCAGGAAATCACACTGCAATCCAAATATTCTTTGAAACTCTATTTCCTCACTGTCTTGAGTGATTGCCTTTTCTCCCTTATGGCACAAAATTGAGAAGGCAGCATTTATTCAACCATTTTATTTCCCTTTACTAGTCTATAGTTAATTTAGTTCCTTTCCTCAGGAAACCACGCAAAATGTAGGAAGCTTTCCTCAGAGCTGCCGAGCTCTCTGCAGCAATATTTCTGTATAACATATCAGAGCATCAGGATATTTAACCTGAATTAAATACAATCCTAGTATATTGAAAGACAAAAACATGTACAAATATACTTGTAAAATAAGGGGACTTAATGCCTTGGAAATTGTGCTTAAAAAAAAAAAAAAAAGAAAGGTTCACCTATTTGAACGAATTGCTAAGCTGAAAACTCATGGCTAGGCATCGCCAATGAAGATTTGGAAAGCTGCAAACTAAAACATAATCAATTATAGCTTTCTGAGAAGTGTTAGAAGAAGTGGATTTCAGAAATGCAGAAGTGTGAACCCTGAGTGGAAGCAGCTGTGTCTTTGGGGTTTCACCTGGCAGCCAGCAGCAAGTGCAGTGCAGTGGGCTGGTGCTGGTGTAACGAGGGCGTGATGGCCAAAGCTTCCCTCCTACTGCAGCTGGCACTTACATCAGGTCTCCACTCAGCGAGACAAGACTTTAGATACTCTTTAATATGGTAACAAACACTTTGAATGGCACTGAAAGTAGTTTTAACTGGTGTTTTTGCTCTGTGTTGTATTGCACATATTCCTGGAACTTCCTTTTTTTTTTCTTTTNGTAACAAACACTTTGAATGGCACTGAAAGTAGTTTTAACTGGTGTTTTTGCTCTGTGTTGTATTGCACATATTCCTGGAACTTCCTTTTTTTTTTTTTTTTTTTTTTTTTTTTTTTTTTTTTTCTTTTTTTTTTTTTTCTTTTTTTGGTGAGACATCAACAGCAGCACAGCAGGAGATGATTGCAGTGAGGAGAAACATCTTCCCTCGCAGTCACTCAGAGAAACCTCCGGCCAGTCAGAATTCACCACTTCTACCCAAGCCTTACCTCCATCTTGTTATGGAACTGCTTGAAGAAAAGTAATGAAACAACCACACTAATTCATACAAGTAGGTGAAAAAGCCTGCAGGAATGCACACCTGATTTTCCCCTTTAAATAGAAGCGTTCACATCCTGCTAATTGGCAATCTTAGTAGAGCTGGGTGGACTCTGAGTAATTGCAAAGAAAAAACAGGCACTGCATGATAAGACTGGGTGGACAAACCTGAAAACACTCTAGACCTCGAAGTGATAGTATGTGCAATTCAGGTTCAAAATCAGGAGCCAGATCTGGGAGGTGCCTCAGATACTGAACCCCCACTGAAATTTACAGCAACTTCAGCAACATCTCCTACTAAAAAGCAATTTATTGTGTCTGAGTAGGTTTCAGCCACTCATTCCCGTACAATTAGTTCTGTAAACAAAGCACACTAGTGTAGGCAACATTCATAAGCAAAGCAAGTATTCCACCAGAACAGGTTCAGCAGTTTTAACAGGCTACCTTTTGCTAAATAATACAACCGATGCTTTCCTAACATCCCCAAAATAGCCCAAACAAACTGTTGATGAATTGGTTTCAACTTTCAAAATCCATGACAAAGATTACAGTGTGTGTAAGTAAACAAAACCAACCAAACAAAAAACGTTTTTAAAAAAGAGCTATAGTGAAAATGTGGAGGATAGCAGTAGGGAACAACTATATAAAATTATCTACCTGTTTATATATTTAGGAAAACATTCCAAGGATTTTTGTGCTGAATACCTCACTGAAACTGTAAAGGGTCTTTTCCACAAACAACCCACAGCTGAACTGTACTTGGCAACAATACCCAAACAGGACTGTGTCTTGGAGGATATAAGGATATATAATTTTGAAAAATCAGTATATACTTAAGTGCCTTGTGTGCTTCCCTTCTAGTTTCTGTATTTTTAGACCTATTGGTCCCAATGCACATTTGGAAACAAGTTAACCACCACTTGTTGCACCAAGACCACATGAAGCCTACCTGTGTGACTACACCAGAACCAGCTGAGACATCCTGCTTGTTAAGACATTGCATTGCCCTGTCCGGGCAGCAAGGAACTCAAAACACGGGAGAGTATCACACAGGCTGCTGTTATGGGCTTTTTTGGGTAGACATGGGTGTGTAGGACACCAAAACCAGGGGAGTTGCGTGTGGAGGGCTGGAAATTGTATTCTGCTTCATGACTCCCCTCCAGCTTTCAGAGTTTTGTCAGCATGTGGTTATACAGAGTAGTTTGATGTGAGGCCCTGTCCCTATGGCACTTCAAGTGCTGATAGCCAGATCTGGCCCTAAACCAAAACGCTGCTGGAAAAAATCAGTGCAATTCACCCATGCAAAGTGAGATCATGTTTAAAAGCTATTTAAATCCTCTCAAGCACTAAGCCTTTGTTTAAAGGTGCTTTTTAACCTGCGTGCTGCCGGTGCTAGGGCAACTTCAGCGATGTGGAGAACAAGTGGGAACAATGGCAGAGACATGCTGCTGGCAAGGAACGCTGCTCAAACCTGTTCCACATAGCTGCCAGGGCTCTCCCTGTAACGCTACACCGGCAGATTCACACCACTCAGGAAATGCTGGAAGTTTTTGACAAAATATTTTTTAGCCTCTAGCAAAAAAGTTTACAGATTGGGTACTTGAGGACGCTTCATAAGCCCCCGTTTGAAGGGGCAAGCTGAGTTTAATATCTAGGCATATGTTAGCGGGTGCTTAAACGAAGAAATGTGCTAACTCGTTTGGGTCACAGGACAGATTTGGAGTGTGTTCTTCCAAGTCTTTTTGCCCAAACAATTCTAGATCTGTAAAAATTGCCTGGAAGGTGAAATTCTTTACCTATCTCCTGCGTGACTTCCTCAAGAATGAAGATGTACTGATGATGACACAATCTGACCAAATAAAATAAAATAAAAAATAATGCAAGGATATATCCTAGAGGCCTGTTTCTTTTCCTAGTGAAATCAGTTTAACAGTTCCCACTAACTTCAGTGGGAACTGGATTAAACCTATTTAGTTTTAAAGGAATTTTAACAGGAAAATAGTTGTGTACCTTGGGGAAAAAGAGAAGGGGGAACTTTCAAAGTATCAAATGGGATGTGCCAAAAAGTGTGCTTACCCCACAGTGAAGACAGTTTTTATTTGTCCCATATTAATGTTACAAAAAACTCACAAGTGTAATATTTCAGTTCAAATTTTGTAATTACTGATATGTATTTGTCTGAACCAGTTTCTCTGGCTTTTCTGTCCATTTGGAGTTCACCCATGCACATACATTTTATAAGTACAACAAACTGAATCTACAGAAGTAGGAAATGGTTATGTATTCATTTCTCAAGGTGGTCAACTGCTTTGAAAGCAGGGAGAAGAAACAGGCTGAAAATGTAGTGGAAGCTCAGGATATTAAATATGATTACTTTTAGTTTTGTTGTTGTTTACTGTTTACCTTGGGCCATCTTCCAAAAGCCTCACTATGTCGTATTTAAAATCAAAAAAAGGAAGTTCTCACATATGTAGAAATCACAGAATCACAGAATAAATTAGGCTGGAAAAGACCTCTGAGATCATTGAGTCCAACCTATGTCCAACCACCATACCAGGACAATGGTATTAAGTAACACTTCCAATCTTTCCTTAAACACTTTCAGGGATGGTTATTCCACCACCCCCCTGGCAGTGCATTCCAATGCCTAATCTCTCTTTCTATTAGGAAATTCTGCCTAATGTCTAACCTAAACCTCCCCTAGCACATCTTAAGACTATGCCCTCTTGTCCTGTTGCTGGTTGTCTGGCAGAAGAGACCGACCCCTACCCAGCTACAACATCCTTTCAGGTTGCAGAGAGTGATAAACAGATCCTGCCCAGAGGAGCTCACAGTCAAGACGAAGAAGAAAACAGAAAAAGCAAAACTAAGAAACAATTGTGAAGGAGGAGGTGAGAATGGTTAAATGGCCAGCTAGGTGACCTTGTGTCATGGTTTAAGCCCAGGTGGAAATTAAGCAACATGCACCTGCTCACTCACTCCCCCACCAATGAATGGGGAAGAGAATCAGAAGGGTACAGGGACAGAAAACTCATGGGTTAAGATAAAGGCAGTCAAATAGGGAAAGAAAAAGCTGTGCACACAAGCAAAGCAAAATAAGGAATGAATTCACTGCTCCCCACGGGCAGGCAGGTGTTCAGCCATCTCCGGGAGAGCACCATTACATGTAGTGGTGACTTGGGAAGACAAACACCATCACTCCAAACACCCCTCTCTTCCTCCTTCTTCCCCCCACTTTATATACTGAGCATGATGTCATATGGTCTGGAATATCCCTTTGGGCAGTTTGGGGTCACATCTCCTGGCTGTGTCTCCTCCCAACCTCCCATGTGTTCCCAAATTCCTCATCAGTGGGGCAAGTAGGTAAGGCAGAAAAGGCCTTGGCCTACAGCACGTATCCAAAACACAGCCCCATACCAGACACTGCGAAGAAAATGAACTCTACCCCAGCCAAAACCAGCACACCTTGGTACCAGCCTGACAGTTTCAGGCTACCCACAAAAAGGCAGATCTTTCTGCCCAGGTTTCTATCAAAATGGTTCATTTCAACCCAACTTGATGCTGAAAAAAATGCCTTTGCTGGTGCTCAATTCATGCAGAACTGTAGTAAAAATGAAAAAAAAAATCTAATAAAATTGTGCCACAGACATATTTTCTGGCAGGTTTTTTCTTTTCATTGGGTGGGATTTTTTTGTGTGTGCGTGTGTGCACGGTGTTTTGCTTTATTTTGATTTTTTTCCCCTAATTGTCTCTTTTGCTTATAATAATTTTTCCTTTCAAGTGCTGTGGATTCAGGAATTTCCAATTAATTCACACCTACGTTTGTCTTCCAAGACCTCTACAATGTGTGTAGTGTAAACATTGGGTCCTCTGAATTGAATGCCTTGCTTTACTGTGCTGCTGCTGCTGCATCATGCTACTTACCCACGTAGCAACTGTCTTTCTGAACTATTCCAGGTTTACACTAAGCACATCACACAGCAGACTGTAGCAACCAATAGGCAGAACTTGGCTGGAGTGTGCCGGGCTTTTTGCCGTTCCTAAACAGCCCTGACACAATGTGTACTCTGTTATAATGCTGAAGTATGGATTTACATATGTAACTTTGTCATCAGAGTTTGAAAGCAACTTCCAACTTGGCTCAGAACTCAGGGCCATTGGCTTCCCAGCCCATACTCAGGACATCACTGCAGTCCCATTCTGCAGATAGGATATTTATCTATTTTCTATTTTCAGATTTGAAAAAGACAGGTAGAGCTGGATCCTCATTTGGCAATACAGAAAAAGAAAACCGCATTCATATACACTTCTTTAAGTTTCAGACAAACCTACTGTAACACAGAGATCTCAAAATATAGAAGGGTCCTAAAAGTTAACTTAGGCCACCTGAATTCACTGATGTACAAAAAAAAGATGTAAATTGAACAACTGTGCACAGAATATTTCACTTCAATATTGTTCCAAAAAATGAGACTGTCGGACCCTGGCCATACAAGGACTGTTTGACTGTTGTACTTATATTCTCTACAGAGAACTAATAAATATTGAGGTCAAATACTCGTGCATGCATGCATGGTTGACAGAGAGAAGGAACCAGTTCCATGAGGCTCCAATAACCATAAACTCTGTGAGGGCATAAAGAATGGAGAAGTGCCTTTCAAACTTAGTCACTGGCATGTACTAGCAAGAGCAGATTTGCAAATAACAGTGTGTAAACTAATCATAAAATTAACCTCTGAAAACTGCCTGTAGCAGAGCAAGTGGTTCATCAAAAAACATCCCCATTGTTCTTCTTTATTCCCTTTTGTATCAGTGGTTCTGCTGCGATTTTTACTGTATTTTTGAGTCCTTGCCAATGCTGCTATCTGGAGAAAAAACAACCGAAGCAATTTCAGCTATTGCTGTCTTTATATGGCCACAATATGCTAATACTGAAAGGCTGTTAATCCTGCAAGCTGACTTTTTCTCATTTCATGCTTCTGTTATCCCAGATAAAATAACTACTGCAGAAGATGTTGTGCATAGCTCTATAATTTCCAGTCAGGCTGGCAGCAAGTGCTATAGAAAGCTGTGTTCTTAGCTGCTGCTTCTCCTATACATCTTTTCCAGTTGTCACTTGGCTCTGCTGTCAGTGGTGAAGTGGTTTTACAATCATGAACAGTTATAGACCTCCTGCAGCAACACAGAAGAGAAAGAAAGAGAGCTACTGACATGGATGAATGAAAGTACCCATGGAAGAAGGGCTCCTTCTTCAGCATCCTCTTCAGCATGGGAATAATCTCCTTGGCTTGTGCTTTTGACTGTGCTAAGCTGAATGAACACCCATTCTTTGATGATGTAAAGGGTCCTCTGCTCTGTTAGCCACGGAAAGGGAATAAAACACAAATTCCCTGACTTTTTCGAAACACACATTTTGGTGAACAGACAAAATGCACTGCAAGCAGTCCCCTGTGATTCAGACCTGCAAACAAAATCAGGAAGACTGTATAGTACTTTGCCTGTTTGGATCTCAGGAGACTTCCACAGAATTTAGCTTTCCTTTTCATTTTTTACATGAAAATGTTATTGCAATGAGTCTAATACGTTGCTAAGGCCTTAGTCCTTCACACATCCATGTCAAACTTCATACAGACAAGTTGTCTCATTCATTTAGCATGTCTGAAAACACAAAGCTACTCGTGTCTGACACTGCCTGTCACAGTGCTCCACCTTGTGCTGCTTGCATTCACCAAATGCCTGTTCTGAAGGCGAGTGCAAGTAGCCCAGCAGTCAAACACTACCTACACGACCTGGCAGTCTGCTTCCAGAGCTGCAATTTCACCTAACACATGACCTGTGGATAATGCTGGAATGGCAATTTGCCTCACAAGCTAAAAAGGTGTGTTCTTCTTCTTTATGCCCTTGCAGGAGAACAGTTAAGTTTGCCTTTCAGCAAGGCTGTTCACAAAGTTGCATGTAAATTGAAGTCCTGCCGTGCATGGAGAAGAAAATATGAAATGCTGATGCTGCTCTAAGTTGTTTCACTTCTCTGTCTGATAGAAGAATTCAGATGTAGAGTTCAGGGTTTTATTACCGTTAAAAGCTTCAGCATGAGGAGGAAGTTAAGTTTGGAAATAAGTGGCGTTCATTCGATTCAGAGTTGAACTGGTGAACATAAAAGGAGGCTCAGAATTTTGTACATGTTTTAAGTCTTAAAATGTCTTGTTACTAGCCAGAAACTTTTATTATGCAAAGAAATACTTTTCCTGCCTCATGTAATCTGACGTAGTTTATTAACAGTCTAAGTTTAACAAAGCTATTTTTATTTTCGGGAAGTCATGGTTTATATGATTTAAACATGAATGCATGGAAGACAGCCCTGGGGAAACTAAGCCCATATCTGGAAATGAAGCAGAGGATCCCTTGTGCCACTTGTTAATTTAACAAAATCTGTTTGCAGAAGCCAGAACTAGTAGTGTTCATGATCCCAGCTTACTGAACATTGTACTTTTCTCAGCAGTAAACATCCTCCTCTGTTTTATTAGTGATTTTAGCCTTATTTTCATAACTTACCACTTTTTATAGCTCTTCTTGCTTGTAATTGAAATTCAGTATTGCTATTATGCAAAAAAAAAAAAAGGCAACTGTGGATAATGAGATGCCTTCCAAAGCTAGAGTCAGTTAGATCAAGGTCGTGAGATTTAGTCTTCATGAAGTACACTCTCAGCTCTGCCACCAACTTTATCTAAGACTTTCAATAAACCACTTAACCTCCCTGCATCTCTTTCTTCACTTGTAGAATGAGAAAGGCAATACTTTCCAAGCCCTGGGGATTTAATCTATTAAAATTCTCAGGTTCTTTTTTTTTTTTTTTTTGGTGTATCTTGAAAATGAACATAATTTTTGGAATATATACTATTTGGCTCCCAGTTTGAATATTTTCTGGAGTTGAGAAACATATGGAGGGTTTGGGGAAAGTGGAGAATGGTGCCAAGAAGAGGTACTTTATTAGCATTTATTACCACCAGCTTCTATATATGGAGGCTGTTGTTGCTTCCTTTAATAGGCTTATTTCATTACACTGCCCACATACTTACTTTGCATCAAGGATGCCTTCCTGGCAACACCAATTACAAATCAGTTAATTTCTGACAATTATTCTGACTATGGGTTTTAGAAAGCCATGAAATATATGCTCAGATAATTTTAAATAGAAGTGTAGGCTGCAAGGGTGCTGGAGAGGGTAGAACTAATGTTCATTTATTTTCCCTCAAGAATGAAGATTTAACTTTTCCTACTAATGCCTTATTGGACTTGTAGCCAGCTTGCAACTGAAACAAACAAACAAACAAAACACCAAAACCCCCAAACCAAGCAAATGAAAAACCCTCCAAAGCCTCACAACCAAAAAAAAGAAAACCCCAAAACCCCAAACCAAAACCAAAAACAAAAAAGAGAGATTCAATTTGTGAGAATCACATCCACCAAGGAAACACAGAGGTGTAAATTGTCTGTGGCTCCTTATGACATTTACAACCCAAAAGAGATTCATCATGAAACAGGTCAGCAGTTGTTTTTTCCAGGCACTGTTATCCCCCGACAGACAGGAGCAGCACTGTGCTGATCTTGAGTGAGGGTATGTTTTCAGTGTCACCCTGAGCTGACCTTAGGCCATGCTGCTGTTAAAAGAAGCAATTGCCCTCCTCTGTGACATCCAGCTGCTCAGGCTTGCTGTGTGTTCACATGTTTGTAGGGGTCTTTCAGCCACAGGACATATCAACCCTCTGTCTTGCTGAAGGCCAGTGTTTCTTCCTTGAAGAATCACAGAATCAGCTGGGTTGGAAAAGACCTCCAAGATCATCAAGTCCAACCCTTGATCCAACCCCGCTGTGGTTCCCAGCCCATGGCACTGATGCCACATCCAGTCTCATCTTAAACATGTCCAGAGATGGAGAATCGACTCCCTCCCTGGGCAGCCCATTCCAATGTCTGATCAGTCCCTCTGGAAAAAATTTTTTTCTAATGTCTAACCTAAGCCTCCCCTGGCAGAGTTTAAGACATGCCCTCTTGTCTTACTTCTGGTTCCTGGGAAAAGAGACCAACCCCCAGCTGTCTCCCCCCTCCTGTCAGGGAGTTGCAGGGAGTGAGGAGGTCTCCCCTGAGCCTCCTCTTCTCCAGGCTGAACAGCCCCAGCTCCCTCAGCCTCTCCTCACAGCACTTGTGCTCCAGTCCCTTCCCCAGCCTCGTTGCTCTCCTCTGGACCTGCTCCAGCCCCTCCATGTCCTTCCTGAGCTGAGGGGCCAGAACTGGACACAGCACTCCAGGGGTGGCCTCACCAGTGCTGAGTACAGGGGCAGAATCACCTCCCTGCTCCTGTTGGCCACCCTGTTCCTGATCCAGGCCAGGATCCGTTGGCCTTCTTGGCCACCTGGGCAAACTGCTGGCTCAAAGGCATCGTTTTCAACCAGATCAACAAACTTACCTGACTTGTGAAGCAATTCCTAATTTTGATATGAAAGAGATCATGTACCTGGGAGCAAGGCATAGTCACCCTTCTCAGTGGCAACTCTATCACAGAGCAGTTTTGACTCAGCAATGATGCTATGCTAAGAAAGTGTCTTGAACACGTCCTGCTCCACCAGAACCACCAGGGTTTGTCTTCACTGTTCCCTCATGTAACTTCCATCAGCGTTACACGTTTGTCAAAAGGTAGCTTCACCAAACGCAGCCTGACAGTGTCAGCACCTGCTAAGCCAACTTCAAACACAGCCACCACACTTACCTGAGAAACCTGCATGTAGCAGCAGGAACCCTTTGGGTCTATCCTTGCACCCCTACAAGGGCACTGGCCCTACACAGCTCAGGTAAGGTCTAGCTTGTGCTGTGGAGCAAGAAACCCACAGAGACACAGTTCAGACCCTGAGCTGAGCTCCACACTCACAGGGGCAGCTACAGAGTGTCAGAGCCTCTGATCTAAGTCTCACCTGATGGCTCAAGACATCCAAGAATTACATATACATAAATATGCAAGAACACACAGAGTATGTACCATAATCTAAGCATTTTATTAATAACATAATCATAATTTTCAGAGCTTATTTTAGGACAAGTTGAAGTCAAAGAGGCTGTGTTTTTTCCTTTTATTTATGTTGCAGAAGCATACAGCATCAAACAGTACACACAACAACTATTAAGTTGATGTATAAACTTATAGCCATTTTTTTTTATATAATCTTTGCTACCCTGTTGTGGGCACCAGCAAATGCTCCCCAGCTCTGTCATGGATAGTGCATGTCTGCCACATGATTGTTGCTCAGAAAGTATTTTCGATGTGAAATATTTGTTTTGTAGTACCACAGTGATGCTGTATGTAATTCACCCGGGAATTGCAGCATTGCACCATATCTCACTGGATCAACTTTAATGAGCGATTTCTAACAAAAAATACTGCTGTAGGAAGCAGAAAAATTGGAACAGTTTTTGGTCCCTGCAGATGTATTCTTCAGCTCCCAGATTCCCTATTCCGGTTACAAAGCCCTAAAAATACTACTGCAAAAAACCACTAGGAAATAACCTTATCAAGCCTAATGTATGACAAGATGACAATACTGCTGTTATCAAGACATTTTATGCGCGAGATGTGTTGGTGAGTGCATACACAAACATGCAAATCACATACAAAGGTACCAGCCTCCTCATGTAAGGGGGCAGGGTTCTAAAACTGGGCATTACAAGATGAATAAGACAAGGTATAGTTATTTGTACAAGAATAACAAGGACGTGACCTTAAGGACTGAAGACCCATGAGAAGTATGAGCAGGACCTTTCTCCCCTGACAGTATTGTTACATCCATATCAGATACACAGTGTAAAAAAAGGACTTGACTTCCACAATATTACCCCAATTCCCAGACCCTTGCCTTTCTTCCAGGCCTTTTGTCCCGGTCTTAGATCTGTGGACGTGTCATGGGAAGGCCAGGTGAAGAGGAAAAGACAGGTGTTTTCCTCTCACCAAACTAGCAAAAAAAAATCCCATGTCATTTTATACAGCTTCCTCTTCAGGCACAAATTAGTTTAAAGGTGAGAAATGAGAACTGCCTCTGCAGATATGTCTCCACACAGAGAAGGCTGTCCAGGTGCATGAGCAGGTCCTGGAGGGCATGCTGAAGGGAAGGGTTTTAAACAGATAGACTTACCCCTGTACCCCGGAGGGCCAAGCTCTTGATTCCACTAAGGATGAGAAACTTCCCCCTAAGGAAACTCTGCAATGCCACCACACCTTTTCCTTTCTCCTAGTCCCCTTTCACAGATCTGCTTGTGGCCAGCTGTGAGCAGGTGCTGTTCTGCTTCTTTGGCTATTCGTGTTGTACATTCTATTCCAGTGTCCTCTTTCATGTGGTCAAGTCCATAGCTGCTGATCACTCTTACTCACTTGTCCCACAGACCAGCTCTCACCCCACCCCTTTGTCCTGACCTTATGCAGGGTACTCAGGTGAATAGCAGTGCAATCTCTGGTTACTCTGTACAACCACTGTACTAAGTGCACACTCTGCTGCTTGTGTGCTGTGGATGCAAACGTGCTCCCGACGCTGCTCAGTTTTACCGTGCTCCTGTTCCTACAGCTAAATGCAGAAGACAAAAGAGAGAGATGCAGTTATTCTGAAATGCAGCTGTGGTGTCACACTGCGTGGCTCTCTGGCTAGCTTTCTCTGCCTTTGGGAACTGTAACCTCCTCTAGTCCTTTCTGCTGACAGCGTCTATTTTTTACCCTCAGCTGCCACTTGTGCACGGGCCATTAATGCGCTGCGGACACACAGCCAACATTCATCCCCTCACTTGGCCAGACATCTGGCAGCTCAGTGGCATCTGACCTCTCCTTTGCTCTGAAACAGGCAGCGTGGGCAGCTTTCATTACACTCCCTGGTGCCTCTGTGTTACCACACAGATGGACCCTCCAGACCCTGACGCGGGTACCTCACTCCTGCCTCGACCTCAGATGTTTTTTGCAGACGGTTTATGTAAAGGAATCAACAGCTAATTTCATGAAGGGAGGAAGGGTGGGAAGTTATTACTATGACAACAATTTTGTGCTTGCGGGGATAATGCTTTATACATAGGAACTTCAAAGTAGGACAAGGGTGATAAGAAACAGACCTCAATCAGATATTAATTTCCTGTTTTCTATTCAAAACAGTCCTATATCACAACCAGTGCCGTATTTCTATCCTAGCTAGGCCAGGGATATTTTATCCTAAACACTACACATCGCTATAATCAGAATATGAGGAAAACAACAACACACAAAATATTTCTTTCCTACAGAAAATTTTAAGACCTGCTCTCTTTCTGCTGTTCTGGTGACCAAACTGTCAGTATGAATTCCCACAATCTACTGCCACGATTACTAAAACTTCTTTCCCTTTGGCTCCCCACTGCTATTGCACAAAGCAGATGTTAAAAATGTGCAACTTGGCCGTAAACCTGACCCTGTCAATCCTCTTCATTATGTGTAGCTCTGGGCTGGTGTTCTGACCTCCTAGTCAAGTGGGAGCCAGCTCCCTCCCAGGAATTCAGCCTCTGCTTCATCTCACCCTCCACACTGCTAGGCTGCTACCGTCACGTCATGGTTTTCTCCTCTTGAAGGTGCCCTTGGTCACTTTCTGACTGTCTACAGCTTTTTTCTTTGTGAAAATGTCTCCTTAGTTCCCATTCCTATTCCATACCTCTATCTCAGTTTATTTGTCTCTGTTATATGATAGATACATACATGCCGTAAAATAAAACTTTGTGGTGTTAGGCTGAGCAGATAGGTCAAGTTTTTGTTGTATCCAGCACCGTTTCTACCTTTGCTGCACTACGTCTTAAACAAATTTATAATCTCTTCCTTGTGTTTTTAAGGCATTTCCCCCCCCCATTTGCTTTTACTACTGTTTAAAATTCTAAATAGCTGTAATTACTATTCATTTATACAGCAGCTCTTGGCTTTGCAAGGTTTGGCCTGGAACACCAAACTAATCTTTTTGGGGACTATAAAAAACCAGCCAAATATGACTGAATAATGAAATTCAACAGGCTATACCAGCCAAATATGACTGAATAATGAAATTCAACAGGCTATCATTTGTGATACCTTACACTCAGTTTCTTGCTATTTTCTTTGTCCGTTTAATAACTATAGCTCTACCCTCAACACCTGGCCTATCAAGGTGAGACTTGGATAAAAAAATCCTCCTTTGAAGTACCTAATCTAACTAGTTTTGCTACTGTGACAAACATGAAGAGTAACAGACACACACTTTGTTTCTTTTGCTTAATTTATTGGTATTGACATTCAAATATCACACATTCAACCCCTTTGACAGTTTGCCTCCAAATCCTGAAAATTTAAAAAAAAAAAAAAAAAAGTTTATATTATGGACTACTGGTCCTATCAAGAAGGAATAATGAAGAAATCTTCAGGATTCTAGGATTGCACTGAGTCCTCAGCCTTTACATTGGAATCAAAATGTAAACATAATCTGCACAGTTACACAGCATTTGCAACTTAAAACAGTAAAACTAGTACTTATCTACATCTAATGCAACAAAAGGGACAAATCTGAACTGTGGCTTGCAAACGGTCCAGCTATGGGCAATACCTGCTGCTGACAGATTTTAAATGAGAGAAAGCTGTATGGGTGTATAGCTGATGGATCATTTTAAATTCTTCGGCTAAAGGAGAGAAAATAAGGAAGAGTTTCTGTGGTCAGTAACATCAGCTTTTCCTAGCTGTTCCTCAGCTTGCTGCCACTCACCTGGCTTAACTGGTGAGGAAACTCCAAGCAGGAAGCTGAAAATTTCTGTGGATTTCCAGGTCTTCGGAGGCAGCCGTTGAGAAGCGTTTTGATCTTTCCAGAAATCCTCTGCAATTTTGTCTTACCCAGCTCTGCATGTCGGGTCGATGTCTGCCTCCCACAAACCCCCTGTCCCCTGCCATGCTTTCCCCAGTCCCTCCTCCCTCTGTTGGTGCTCAGACACTGAGAATGGCCATGCCTGGGGCTGGTCACTGCCAACACCCCTGTCTAACAGGGCCAGGGGTCAGCTACTGACCAGGGTGCTCGATGATGCTGGGAGGATCCAGTCCTGCCTGCTACATTATGGGAGAGGCTATCAAGGCAGTAGCACTGTTTGGGATGTTGAAATTGTGACTGGTCTGGGGGCTGGGGATCGCTGTGCAAGAAGGTTAGGACACTTAAAAAGTGCAGCACTACCAAGTCCTGCACAACATACTCCTAAGTGCCAGTAACAGCAGCTGTGGGTGAGTGTGAGTACAACTAGCCCTCCTTGATCCCATTCCATGCACCTCTCCAAGCAGGGCCCCAGAGACTGACTTGCTTGCCCCTCACCTGATTTCATTCATTAGGTTCCTTAGGGTCAGCTGGAAATAGGCCAGAATACTGTCTGCCATTTGGAGCTCTGAGAAGGCAATTCTAAAATACGGAGTCAGGTTTTTGACCAGAATGCCAAGGATCAATTCTCTACTCACATGTCTAGCTTCCTCTCTTTCCTGAAAGGAGATATTATTACACACAGTAAAGGAGCCAAGAGTACAGATGAAAGCCATAAAGCAGCTGTGTGTTGGTGTTTGTGTTTGATGTGCTTCTGTTCATCTAAGGTTATCTGAGGATGTTCAGGTACACAGACGGACAGAAAACTACAACACTTTATTGTGTCAAATGTGCAGTTCAAAAAATCAAACATATGGTTCCAATTACCCCTTAGAACCTGTTAAAGCATTAATATACCGTATGTAAAGGCATGAAGATGAGCATAAAAAATGAAGGAAGTGAAAACACTTGATGCACCATCTAATTTGGCTTTCTGCAGCAGCATGTCCACAACTGCACAGCTGTGCAAGCATTCAGTAATGTGAAGCTTTATGAAGTTTCTTTGGCAATTTTGTTACTCCTTACCAAAATGTCATGTGCAAGTGCAGGTTTGAAGGTCTGAAGGTTTGATGCTTTCTACAGCTGGTTCTGTGACTAAATCTTTTTGGACTGTTACCATCACACACACACACACACACACACACACATATACGTATATATTTAACTGCACTAGGTACATTTCTTAGATAACAGCCTCATTGTCAGTAGAGACAAAACACACAAGACATGAGCCACAGAGCTATTTTCTTTGAAAAGAAATCAGTCACCATGGCAAAGATCTATACAGATATTTTCCAGGGTAAAGATTTCAAATGGCTCCAGAAATTAAATGAGTGGTTACACATTCTTTCTATTGATTTCTGTATTGCTTTCAGGTAACTACGTACCCAAAGGCACCCAGTGCAAACAGGAGCTTGGCACACTCTGAAGATTATGCCAAATTCTTCTTGCTCTATGAGCGGAGATGAATTCCATGATATTGCTTCTGTACACAAGGCAGGAAAGATTTGCTCCCAGGTTCCTTATTTCCTTGGCAAACTGTCCTTATAAAGCACACTGCCAGCTCTGCAAGCTTTTAAGCAGTGGATTCAGTCGGGTTGTTTATATAAGTGAGAGCATGTATTTGCTCAAATGCTGCCCAGTTCAAATTCTATGCCACTGCTGGAATTTTCACATAAAGTCATGCTCTAAGTAAGACACTCCTTACTGAAAGTCCTCTCCTGCTGTTGCAGAAGTAATGGTGTGGGTGAGTGCTACACAAACAGGGGTTTTAAAATGGTGTTTCCATACAGCACCTTTCTGCTTCCGTGTTGTGAGATTGATGGGTAAAGATAAGGCAACAAGAAGCACTGACCTTTCTGGTTTTAATGGACTCAGGATATCCACAGTGATCTGCAAGTTCCACATATAGCTATCTGGCGTGGCATAGGCTGCTGTTAACTCTTCTCAGAGTTCAGTAGGAGTGGAAAAAAGCATCAATCACTCAAAAAGAATAATCTGAGATATTTGGTACATGGTTAGCATCGGTCCCTGCATATTGACAAAAAGGAGAATTTTGGTTCTCAGACAGCAAGAAAATAACAAGTCTTGAGGGAAGAAGATCAAGACAGATAGTGGCCAAGGGACAGAAAAGATAGAGAAAAAAGACATTTTTCTGTACACAGTCTAAGTCTGTTCTGACTATTGTACCCAAGTCAGAGTTTGCTGGGGACCAAAATTACGTAGGAAAGCAGAACCAGAACTTCATACTTGCAAGAAACCCTTTCCCATTCCTGGAATAGCTGTTGAATGAACCTGAAACATGTGGAGTGAAAACAGTGGAATCCCACTGATGGAAGTGCGATTCAGTTTCCTCACATTTAACTTGGTGGAAGCATCAGCAGAGCCCCTGCAAACGATTCTTAGCTGCTATTCTTCCAAGGGTAGCACATTCAGAATCCATCTGGGACTAAATAGCCTGTGCTAATATGGTGTGCGCAGCCAGTACTTGACAACATCTGTGGAAACTGGCTCTGTACAGAGCTCCTGAGGGGCACAGTGTATTGGTTTTGCATGGCATGGTTTTGGTAGAGGAGGGGCTGCAGGGGTGGCCTCTGTGAAAAGATACCAGAAGCTTCAGCTGTGTCCAACAGAGCCAGTGCCAGCCAGCTCCAAGACAGACCCGTCACTGGCCACAGTCAAGCCCATCAGTGATGCTGGCACTGCCTTTGGGATAATGTACTTAAGAAAGGGAGAAGAACTCCGTGCAGCAGCAATGACAGCCAGAGAAGAGAGGAGTGAGGACGCACGAGAGCAACAGCCCTGGAGACATCAGGGTTAGTGAAGAAGGAAGGGCAAGGAAGGTCGTGGAGCAGAGATTCTCCTGCAGCCCACAGTGTAGCCCGTGGTGAGGCAGCTGTGCCCCTGCAGCCCATGGAGGACTCCATGCTGGAGAAGGTGGATGCACCTGAAGGAGACTGTGACCCTGTGGGAAGCCCACGCTGCAGCAGGCTCCTGGCAGGACCTGTGGTCCCATTAAGAGAGGAAACCCATGCTGGAACAGGTTTCCTGGCAGGACTTGTGACCCCACGGGGGACCCACGTTGGAGCAGTCTGTTCCTGAAGGACAGTACCCCCTGGAAGGCACCCATGCTGGAGCAATTTGTGAAGAACTGCAGCCTATGGGAAGGACTCATGCTGGAGAAGTGAGTGGAGGATTGTCTCCCACGGGAAGGACCCCACCCTGGTGCAAGGAAGAAGGAGGGGCAGAAACCATGTGTGATGAACAGAACCCATTCCCTGCTACCCTGCACCACTCAGAGGGAGGAGGGAGAGAAAATCAAGGGTAAAGTTAAGTCGAGAAGGAAGAGAAGGGTGGGGGGAAGGTGTTTAAAGATTTTTATTTTTTCATTATCCTACTCTAGATTTTATTTGTAATAAATTCAACTTGTTTCCCCAAATCGAGCCTGTTTTGCCTGTCCTGGTAACAGGTGAGTGATCCCTCCCTGCCCTCATTTCAGCACACAAGCCTTTAGTTAAATTTTCTCTCCCCTGCCCAGATGAGAATGGGATAAATAGAGTGGTTTCCATGGGTACCTGACATCTTGCCAATGTCAACCCCCTGGCCCCCCACAGGCAGAAGTCAAACGTGCAATGTTCATACATAAACTATTAAGACAAAAAAAAAAAGAAGACTAGCACCTCACACAATTTTCATTTTATGTCACTTGGCAGGACGACTTTCTACCGTAGAGACCATGAACTGCAGAGGGGTTT